>NW_024082726.1:35782-107320 GCF_003009895.1 Hyaena hyaena | reverse complement strand
ATTAGTCAATGATGTACACAAACTATATCAGCAATAAGTTTCTAACTTTGATTTTTTTTTCCTAAGGAAGAACATATTGTAGATGCTGTAACCTCAAAAGCATCAAAAGAAAAAAGAAGAAAAAAAAAAAAAAAAAAAGGAAAAAAGGGAAGAAAAGAAAAAAGACAAGAAAAAAGAAAAAAAAAAAAAGTACACCAAATAGTGGAATAGTGGAGATAAAGCAGCATGTCGAAACTCAAATATTAAAGGATCAGAAGAAAAGGTCAAATTAAAAGGAAAAGAGGGACAAAGATTAAATAAGACAAACAGAAAATGAGAAGACATCCCCAAAATACAGAATACACTAAATATAAACAGTCTAAACACTGCAACAAAAGGCACAGATTTCAGATAATTAAAAAAAAAAAAAAGATCCAGAACATGCTACTTCAAGAAACATATTTTATATACAAAGATATATATGAGTTAAATTCAAAGGCATAGAAAAGGACACACCTATAAATATTATCATAAGAAAGCTGGAGTACCTATATAAATATCAGATGAATTAGACTTCAGGACAAGGAATATCAAAGATAAAGAAGGACAGTTTTAATAATTAAAGAGTTAATGGATCAAAAAGACAAAACAATCCTAAATGTATATGCACCTAATGATCTTCAAAGTACATGAAACAAAGACTGTCAGAATTAAAAAGACAGACAAGTTCACAATTATAGGTAGAGATTTTAACACTCCTCACTTAACTGATAGAATAAATACACAGAAAATCAGTAAGAATATAAAAGACTATAATAAATCTGTAAATTACCTAGATTTAATTGATTTATACAACACTACACAATAATAGCAAAAGATACATTCTTATCAATGTGTATTTTTGAAGCATTCACCAAAAGAGACCATGCTCTGAGCCATAAAATGTCTCAATAAATTTAAAAAGATAAAGTACAACATATATTACCTGAAGACAATAAATTTTAATTAGTTATTAAAAATATATTTTAAAAATCTCCATACATATATCTGGAAATTAAACAATATTCTTCTAAATAATATATGAATAAAAGAAGTGATTGCATGAGAAATTAGAAAGCATAAACTGAATGAAGATAAAATACAATATATCAAAATTTGTAGGATGTTGCTAAAGCAGTGCTAAATGGAAAATATATAGCATTATAGCATTAAATTTTATTTAAGAAAAGATTTAAAATCAATAATCAAAATTTCCATCTTAAAAAGCTAAAAAAAGAAGAGCAAATTAATGCTAAAGCAAGGAGAAAACAAAAATAAAAACAGAAATCAATAATGTCAGAAAATAAAAAAAATAACAAAATATAACCAGAAAGCAGGTTCTTTGAAAGTTCAACAAAACTGATAAAGCATAGTCAAGGAAAGAGAGAAAATATAAATCACCTTTATAAGATGATGGCAAAAGCTAACCTACTTAAGTGAAAAGAGAGTATTATGAATAACTGTATGCCAATAACTTTGATAACATAGGAGAAATGAACAAACACCTTGAGAGAAAAAGCAATGACCAGAGCTGGCCTTACTAGAAATGGAAAATCTAAAAACTTCTACATATAATAAATTAAATTCTTAATAAAAATCTTCCCCCCAACAAAATTACAGGCCTGAATAAAACTCTGTAACTTATTTTATGACGCCAGTATCCTTCTAATATGAAAAAAAGACAAAGAAAATACCAGAAAACACAAACTGATATCTCCCGTAAGTGTACACACTAATATCTCTTATGCACCAGCATATGAAAAGGATATTATATCATGCCCAAGTGAGATTTTTTCTATAAATCCAAAGTTGGTTTAATACTTAAAGTTTAATATTAAACAGAATAAAGGTATAAAAACACATGTTCAATTCAGTGGTATAGAAAAGCATTTGTGTTTGCCAAAATTCAAGATCTATTCATGATTAAGAGAAAAACTCCCTGCAAAAAACGAAAACAAAAACAGAAAACAGAAAGGAACTTCCTGAAGCCAGTAAAGTCCTATGTATGAAAACATAGCTAAAGTCATATTTAAAGATGAAAGATTAAATGTTTTCCCTTACAGTAAGAAACAAAGCAAAGATGTCCATTGTGACCATTTCTACTTGATGTTTTATTGGTGGTCCTAGCCAGTGCAATAAGGTAAGAAAAAAAAAAATTAAAGGCATGCAGATTGAAAGGAAGAAATAAAGTTCTTTATTTACAGACAACATGATCATGTATATAGGAGTCTTCAAAAAAGTACCTAACGTAATAAGTGAATTTAGCGTGATCAAAGGATACAAGGGCAATATACACAGATTAAATTCAATATGCTGTGAACAAATCATTGCAAAGCAAATTTTTAATAAAATTTCTGCATCCTTCTTCTAGTCATGGAGCTTCCTCTTTAATCCTCTGGATGCTGAGTTTCTTTGGCACACCCAGCTGGGGAAGCCAGGCATTCACTCACTGACTTCCTTTTCCCCAAGGAAGAAATCACAGGTTCTCTAGTTTAGCCCTAAACTGTGCCATCTTAGGGGAAGGATGATGCAAGCAATACTGAGCTGCTTCTCTTACCCACTTCACTGTGTCCAAACTTGGTTTCTCCCTCCCTCTTCTCTAATACAGTGTTGGAACTTCTCTGGAAAGTTGTACTTCCACAAAGGCTCTCTCATCCAAAGGTGACCACTTAAGTCACTGTCCTGCAGGTAAGTACTCCATGAACACAGCTGAGAGAAGCCAGAATCAGTTCAAAGAAGGTTCTAGAGCTAGTACCTAACTCTATCTGCCTGCCTATTACATAATGAACTGGTAGTTGAGGCTCCTTTCAGATCCCTTGGCATATAGTTCTAGGTTCCACAACACCCACAAAGACACTTTTATTTGTGGATGGATGCCAAATGTTTGTTGTTGAAGGGGTAGTATGGACAAAAATAAGGGCTGTCTTATGCTGCCATGATGTTACTATCACTGTCCCTAGGCATCCTTTTTATGACAATCCTACCTGCCCTAGGTGTATATAAACAAGAAACTTTTAGTGTATTAAGGTACTGAGATTTTAGGTTATTTTTACAACTATTTGCCTACCTTGACTAGCATAAAACAAAAATATTTTAAGGAATTGTAATAAAAATAATTAGTAGCAATAACACTAATAATAGTCATATAACTAATTAGATTTGTGAATGAAGTTTGAAAATAACACTACATAGCTTATTGTGGTTAAACTGATTAAACAAGTATCCCTAACTCTCATACAAGAATATAAAACAACTGAGATTCAGGGAATTTATTTATGATACTTGTTGAGTACATATTAGGTGTGATACTCAGGGATATATAATAATAAGGCATATTTTGTGTTTTCAGGAGCATAAAAGGGCATCTTATGCAAGTGTTAAAATAACCCTTGTACAATGCAAAAAGCAATACATGCCATATTAGGAGTGAAAACAGTGTTAATGCAAAATCTTTAATTATGACACCATAAAAGGTGTTACCAAAGTGTCAAGAAGAGAAAAACTGATTTGCAAGAAGTCAGAGTATTTTCTTTTTAATTTATCATAAATCTAGCTTCCCAGAGTCTAATGCCCATTCCATTTTTTGGCAAACTAGCAAATGAAATTCCTGTTCCTTCCTATTACCTTTAACAGCTTTAAAGGGAAAGTATAAGCCTAATTGATCTTATTAAAAATAAGAATAATGTCTACCATTTATCAAGGTGATAGACATTGTAGTACTTTATGTGATCTTATTTAAATATCACAGTAGCCAGGAAGAGCATTATTTATCTTTTCTACTTGCTATGGAACAAATACACTACCTTATCTAGGTCACATGTTAGTAGTTAGTAGCAAAATCACAATTTTAAATTCAGTTCTGATTTCAAAGCTTGTATTCTTCATCTCTAAGCTATGGTGCCTAATGATCCAGTTCAGACTGATTAATCTATTCCTCAACCCAATCAAGTATTTAATCCATGTTATACAGATTAAGTGATTATACTGGTACAGACGTCAATAGGTAAAATTCAAAAATGTCTTTTTTTCATGTAAGAGCACTAACTAGAAAAAGAATGTCACTACCATAAAATGTACGAATACCTTCTCAGTGTCGTAAACCTTAACGTTCAAGGCCTTTAGTCCTTTTATGCTTAAATTACATTTAAAATAGGTCTTTGAGGTCTAAAGGATAAAATTCTTAATTAACAGAATTCTTCATATATGTCTAAAGATAAAACTGCTAGTCTTTGTTTGAAAAAGCCCTGATTTTCTTAGAACAAGTGTCATTTCCTTTTCTCTTTTCCATTAATTTTTGTAAATATTATTAACCCATTCTAGCTAACTGCTGGGCAGGCTAGTGGCAGAAAGAAAAAATGACCAGATTTATTAACTATTTCTATAAAAATGACTTTTGAAAAGAAATTTGCCTGCTAACACAATGCAAATTTTATGAACACAAAATTTTAAACGTCGTGATACATTCAGGAGTCTGAATCTATACATTTTCTCAAAAACCACTCATAAATTCTCTTGGAATTTCTTGGAATAATGATTGGTAGAGATTTTAGCTCACTAACCATCACTCATAGTTTGGGCTTTTAGAGTAAAGGGCAAATCTTGACCAAAAGAGTAAATGGGGTCTATCGCAAAATACATGTTCAGACAATACTACGTGAGGCTTAGAGTTCTGAATGTTTTAACTATAGATCTAATATACAATAATTTTGCCCAAAATGACATCTGTATGAATTAAAGGGAAATGAGTGAAAAATAGTTCTTGAAGTTTCTTCATCCATTATATTTACTACTGGGGGTCCATTAAATGTTTTTAAAATATATACTATTTGGGGCACCTAGGTGGCTCAGTCGGTTGAGTGTCCGGCTTCGGCTCAGGTCATGATCTCATGGTTTGTGAGTTCAAACCCTGCAGTGGCTTTCTACTGTCAGTGCAGAGTCTGCTTCTTATCTTCTGTCTTCCTCTCTCAAAAATAAACATTGGGCCACCTGGGTAGCTCAGTCGGCTGAGTGTCCAACTCTAGTTTTTGGCTCAGGTCACGGTCTCAGGTTCATGAGTTCAAACCCTACATCAAGCTCTGTGCTGACAGTGAGGAGCCTGCTTGGGATTCTCTTTCTCCCTCTCTTTCTCTGCTCCTCCTCTGCTCTTTCTCAACAAATAAATATACTTAAAATTTTTTTAATAAATAAACATTAAAATATGTACTATTAGGTAGTTTAATCTTTTATAACTGAAATTTTGTACATACTTAATTAGCATTATATGAATTTATTTTTATCTATGAAAGAGCAACCCAAATGCTTAATAAGCATTTATTTTTTTTTTAATTATCAAAGTAAGCTTCTAACTGATGAGCCAATACTTGCTTTCGAGGCTTAAAAAAATTTAAATGTGAAAATTTTTCACAATCATCTTTCTCCTTTTAATCTATATTTAAGGCCTAATTCAGCCATTTTCATACCTTAATTATACCACAGAAATAAAATAGCATTTGATCTACCTTTCTACCTTTATTTGTCTCATCAATCAAGTCTTCATTTTGTTCTAACAATGTCAGGCCACCTGTGAAATATCTTTAATTATGTCATTGATATGTTCAAATGTCTTCTATGAGTCCCATTTACCTAAACTAATTCTACATTTCTTAACATTGTAATAAAATCTTCCATGCTCTAAATCTGAACTGGGTTTCTAGGGTTTACTTCCACTACCTTCCTACATGTATCCTACATCATGTTAGTTTTGTGTACTTAAATACATCTATTTCGCCAAGCTACAACTGTATGCACTCTGGAAGAAATAACAGTGCCTACTTCAATATTCTCCATATACAATGGGGTAGGATTATATCCATTTGAAAGAATGGTTCATACAAAAATTATTTCAGTTAAAAGAGTTGTAATTATGACAGTAATTTTACTGAATATTGATTGATTCACTGTTAATATGACAATATGATTTTTTAAGTATCATAAGAAGTCATAATCTTAAAATCAATTGGGTTTTGAACCCTCTCATTTTGTGCCCTCTTTTCCTAAATACCAATCTTCTCTCCAAAGGGACCATATACCCTTCCTTTTTTATATTATATTCTCCCTCCCATCCCCCATCTTAAAGACAGATAGACACAGTTGAAAGAAATGAGTATCTTTTGTATATATACTCCAGCTTGCTAGTGAGCTGGTTAAACACCAGTGTAAATGAATTTTAGCTTATGCTGCAGTACTTGTAGTACTTAACCTATATTTTATATTCCAAATCTCTTGATATTTGGAAAGCACAACTATGCTTTTGATACTATTTTTCTCTCTGATATTACCTAACATTAATTTTCTGTGTGTATTTAAACTTTCATGTGTTAGGGTCTTGACTTTGTATCTAAATTACAAACTCCTTGGGGCACATGGGTGCCTCAGTAGGTTAAGCTCAGGTCATAGTTTCACAGCTCGTAAGATGGAGCCTTGTATTGGAATCCACACTGACAGCATGAAGCCTGCTTAGGATTTTCTCATTTCTCTCTCTCTGCCTCTCCCCCACTCTCTCTCTCAAAATGAAGAAACTTGAAAACATAAACAAATGGCAAAGTCCTTAAAGTCTAAAATAATATTTTATATTCTCTTACTACCTAATGAAACTTCACTTAGCACGTTACATTTAATAGGTGTTCAGTAAATAGTATTATAAAAACATATTAAACTACCCCAAATTTTATCAAAATAATTTTATTAATGAATTTAAAGATTTTAAAAAGAGGGGGATGAGGGGAACCTGAGTGGTTCAATCAGTTGAGTGTCTCCACTCTTCATTTCGGCTCAGGTTGTGATCTCACAGTTGGTGAGACAGAGCCCCTAGTTGGGCTCTGCACAGAATGGAGCCTGCTTGAGATTCTCTCTCTCCCTCTCTCTGCCCTCCCATACTCTCTCTCGTTCTCTCTCAGAATAAACATTAAAAAAAAAAGAGGGGGATGAAAAAATCACAATGATTTATTATTTAACCTTCATTTTCAATTTGCCTAAATGTTCTAAAACCTCACAATAACCCTTAATTGTTTTTAACTGAGCTGAATAAGACAATTAGATTCTCTACATAAATCTAACAAGACCAACGAATCTCTCCTTGACTTAGCCACATAGACAGAATTTCATGATTGGCTTCTTGTGTATATGGAATCATAGATAAAAACTTATCAAGCTAGTTCTGAGCTCCCAAAACACAGGCATCATATTTTACTATAAGAGAAGTATAATAATGATAGGGAAAAACTCCCATTATTATCATAATTAACTAAGAATCTACTTTTTATTGTTAATGCAGCTAATTAACTAGCTTCTAAAATTCTTCTTCTTCTGTATTACCCCATTACATTATAAAATACATTTGGTATTAAGAATTAGAAAAATGAGACATTGTATTTCTTAAATATATTCATCTGTTTCATAACAATAAATTTGATAATTCTGTATTCAGAAGACATTTAACACATGCATAAGCATAGGCTTCCTAATTAATGGTATTTCAAGTAAAGTGAATGGTTACCTGAGGAATCCCATTGTTAGAGTTTTATTATACTCACAATTTAAAAACTTTTAGAAATACAAATGCTTGCTGGATACAGAGATAACCTATAAAATTCTGGAAGTCTAGAATCACTCTTTCTCAGTGGGAAAGCTTGAATAACAAATGACACTCTAAGGGAAATTTCCTACTTATATGTACTATTTGAAAAAAGTATTTTTTTACATAAAGAAATGCAATAAATTTCCTTCAGGGAAGCTCTCAACTTGAATCTTACTTAAACTTTGTGATCATTAACCATCAAGGAAATAATCTAGTAATTATAATTCAGTATTGAAAACAGTATGAAATTAAATTTTCTAGAGTTAAAAAATATATATTTTATCAGATTTTGAAACAATTAGAATTTATGCTTATTTTAATGTCATTATCCTTTTTGATGATAATGTACTTTTAAGAATACCTACAAGGTTATTCTTTTAAAATGTTGATACCTATAAAATATTTCTAAAGTAATTATGCTTTTTGTGCTAGTTACACAATTCAGAGAATTTCTAAGAACTTGGAGCAGGCTACTTTACAAAAACAATTAAATATTAAAAGATATAAGAGGTCAACTCAAATTTTACTAAGTACTTATTTGAAATATTTAAAAAAATTTTTTAAATGTTTTATTTATTTCTGAGAGAGAGAGAGACAGCGTGAGCAGGGGAGGGTCAGAGAAAGAGTGAGACACAGAATCCAAAACAGGCTCCAAGCTCTGAGCTAGCTGTCAGTACAGAGTCCGACACGGAGCTCAAACCCACGAACCGTGAGATCGTGACCTGAGCCGAAGTCAGATACCCAACCGACTGAGTCACCCAGGCACCCCTGAAATATTTTGAATACTCTCACATTCCTTTTCCAATTATATTCATTTGGGATTAGGGAAAGCTTGGATACAGATTTATTTTATTTTGTAGTACGAAGGTTATAACATTAGCTGAGTAAGTCCTTGAAGGTGTGAATATTTGTGTTAATTCTGTATGGGAGAGAACATAAGCAACTAAGAGTCTATGGAGTATGATCAGCACTAATTGTCACCTCCTTATGATTCCATTGGTTTCACATAGTATATTTTTAGAATACCCATATTTAAGAAGCAGGAGAAACCACATACTTAAAATAATCAGACGGATGCCTTGTTGGCTCAGTTAGTTAAGTTTGACACTTGATCTCAGCTTAGGTCTTGATCTCAGGGTGGTGAGTTCAAGCCACATGTTGGGTTCCATGCAAAAAAACAAAACAAAACCAAAGAAGGGGGCATCTAGGTGGCTCAATTAGTTAAGCATCTGACTCTTTATTTCAGCTCTGGTCATGATCCCAGGTAAATCCCAGGTCATGGGATCGGGCCCTGTGTTGGGCTCAGTGGAACTGAGCCCCATGTTTGGCTCCACATTGAGTGCTGAATGTCAAGCCTGCTTAAGTTCCTCTCCCTTTCTCTCTCTCTCTTCCACCCCTCCCCTGCTCTGGCTCTCATCCTTTTTCTCTCTCAAAATAGACAACTAAACATCTTTAAAAAGGAATAATAATAATCAGAAACTATATGAAGAAACTAGGGATTTACACTGTCAAAACAAAGTAATGTAAGACTTGAGAAAATAATGTAAAGGTGCGCATGCTGAGAGGAGGGGGTAGAACAAAATACAGTTTGGGATAGTTTAATCTTTTAGTTAACTTATGAGTCAAATGACAATAGACTTTTAGTAATTATAAAGACCGTAAAAATGCCAAGTATATTAGGAATTTATAAAATTGACTTCATCCATTTTTCACAGCAATGTATAAAACACAGCATGCAACATTGTCTCTTCACTTGAAAAGGCAACTTTAAAAATAGGTCACAGCTTCTGATGGAGGATACAAACTGCCAGGAGAACTACAAGCACAGTAGGGGTTCAAGAAATGACGATAATAATGAGACTGCACTACTGCTGAGAATCAGAAGAGAAGGCTTAAATTCTCACTGCAGCCCAATCATCCATTTTCTGTGTGGCCTTGGGTGAGTCACTTAAACTCTCAGATTTGATTAACAGTAACAGTGAGTTTACTTGCTTTGCAAATGTACTGTAATGTTACATAGAGCCTTGATGAGATATGAATGTAATATATATTCCCTTACTCAAGACCCTAGTATTTGTAACTATTTTTTATTTTTTGTTTCCTCTATGACAACTTGTATATTTACATAAACCACAAAGGCTGAGAGATTAAATCTAAAATAATAAGAATCTCTCAGGAAAAAGATTTACTTTACAAGAAATAGGAAGAGGAAAACCCTCCAAAATACTGGTTTTACTTTTTCTTTACTTGATGTGGAATAAAAGTTGAAAGAAAAGCCGTGAAAGGGGACTAGACACTTGCTCTTTGACAAACAAAAGTGGAATTCAACCTAATGCTTGTAGCATTATCATACTTTGGAAAGACTACTCAAATAGCTACCTTTCACAACTCTAAGAATGATTTAGAAAGTGTTCCTTTAAAACTTCAGAGTAGTGCTTGTCAGCCTTTTAAAATCTATCTCCTGCAGGACCTTTTCACACTATCTTTTGTAAGCCCCTATCAAGATATTTGTTAAATTTTATCTTCTATAGCTTTTAATATAAAAATAGTTATATCAAATATGTATTTTCAACTGCCTAAACTCTTTCCCCAACCAGATTTTGATACATTCCTCCTTATGCTTTCCCACTCACTCCTATGAACTGTCCTCCAAATCCTAGATTTCGGCTGAGTATTTTGCTACTCATAAACACTAATAAACATCATTACAGAAGTAAACTTAGAAATCTCTTCTGATGACTAGCTATTTTCCAACAGTCATATGAAAATTCAGGAAAAAAAATAAACAGAACAACACTCCTTTATATTTCAATTACCTAGAAATTCAGAAACAGCAACATCATCACCAAAAATATACTTGTTGCTTCATTTGTTTGTATATGAATAAAATTATATCATCAGGGCAGCAGAGAGTAGAGATGAGGAAGTGACAGGATCTTGCTGTTTTAGCACAACATTTTACAATTTCTTATTATTTTTCTACAAGTGAACTAAGTGTTTATATAGTTAACTTTATTTTCCATTTTTGCTTTTTCTTTTTTTCCTATTCCTTCCTCCCTTCATCCCTCCCTACGTCCCGTCCTCCTTTCCTTACTCATTCCATCCATCCAATATTGGTTTTTGGCTGAGCCTACAATATAAAGAAGAAATAAAAACTGCATTACTCAGGGAGGAAGCTAATAAGTTTCCCCTCCCTCAAATGCCGTTAGAAGCTTCCTGAATAAATAAGAAACACATTAATTAAAAAAAAACAAAAAACAAAAAACCAAGAGAGTACTTGCATAAGCAATGAAAACAGTTTCTGGTCTACATTATGATTAATATCAACTTGAATAATAAATGTCTGATGGGAATAAGATCTATTTGGACATCTTGCATATCTACGGCCAATGACATTTGCTCCCAACAATTGTGTATATTTTTTTCAGTGCATTGTTAAATAACAAGCAGGGGGACCTCTACCACTTCCTTTTAAGATAATTCTATAACATTATAAATTAAAAGGAAATTTCTTTTAAATATACTTAATACTGAAATTTTTCATTCAAAATCATTCCATTACTCATTGTCATACTAGTCAGCATATTGGATGGATATAGTTATACATATACACACATATACATACGTATGTATACAAACACATATACATGTCTGTGTATGTGTTTCATTACAAGTATATGCTGAATATATTTAATTTTTTATAATTATTTACATATTTAATTGACACATAGCCTCAAACTTTACACTTTACATTAAAATGCTATGTATATTCAAATATATTCTTATTCTGAGGTTCATTATTTATTGATTTAATTATTTTTCTTTTAAACAAGTTTACATAAAAATTCCTCTTACAAATTACATTTTATAGGCAATGAATCATCAGCCTATTTAATATTTAAAGGATAAATAAATAAATACATAAATACATAAAACAATGTTTTTTTTTGGCTTATTTTTTGCTTTGGTTTTCTGAGTGTTTTACATGGAAATTTACTGACAAAGTAATTTGTATCCTAAGCTTCAATCTTGGGATTCTTCTGAACAACTCATTTGGTCATTACAGAGATTATAAATGCCACTTATAGCGACAATTTAAATTTAAAAAATATGTTGACTGAGGAGATGAGATTTGGTAAAAACTGGCTTCTCTTCTGTTTCAATGATTCCTAACATAATACAGCCACTGAAATCAACTTAATGCTTGTCAAGATCCATTGAACTTTATAGTGAGCATCTGGGTAGTGCCACAATACAGATGTTGGGATAGAATACCACAGTAAAACTACTTCAAGACTCATCTGGTTAATAACAGTACTTCATTGAAAACATTACTTTCTGCAATTTCTGACTTATTTTTGCCCAAATAAAGGCTGTTCACCATTTTTTAAGGCACATTTGGGACTTCTTAACAAAACAAAGCTCTAACTTCTATCATAAAGTATTGGCTTTATTTAAAGCTAAATAATGGAATTTAATTTTTTGAATTAAAAAATAAATCACTAATATAAAGTATTATCCACAAGTCACAAGAATTAAGAAATTCTCCATAAACTTTAAAAATCTGTATCTTTGGAAATGAGGAACAAAGTCTACATGTAAGTTATAACTTCTATAACTCACTTTTTTTTTTGTGGCAAACTTTGTTTCTAGACAGGGCTCATATCAGATGCGGCTAAATCGAAGGAACTAAAGGAGCTGAAAGTGTTCTTAGTGGCATATCAAAAACTTTCTCAAACTTTCTTGGTAACCAGCAAGAAGGATTTTCATCATTCATCTTCCAGGATGAATCTTCTCATCTTTGCCTGACCCTGCAAAATTCTCCATTCTTCATGTTCTAATTTGCTTTAAATTCTATGGTTTCATCCCAGTCTACTAATACTTGGTTTTATCATTAATCCAGGAACACAGTTGCATTGAAGAAAAAATCAGAAAACATATAAGAACCAACAATAAAATAAACATCAAGTGTAATCTCACTATTCAGAAACAACTATTGTTAACATTTTAACATAAATTTTTATTAAAAAATTTTTTAAATGTTTTATTTACTTTTTTTTTTTTTTTAAATGTTTTATTTACTTTTGACAGACAGATAGAGACAGCGTGAGCAGGGGAGGGTCAGAGAGAGAGGGAGACACAGAATCTGAAACAGGCTCCAGTCTCTGAGCTGGCAGTCAGCAGAGAGCCTGATGCGGGGCTCGAACCCATGAACCGTGGGATCATGACCTAAGCCGAAGTCGGACGCTTAACCAACTGAGCCACTCAGGCGCCCCTAACATAAATTTTTAAAATAAAAATGAGATTAAGGTATAATCTTTATAGGTTTGTTAAGTAATATTTTCATTTAGCAATATATCTGAAATATCTTATACTTGTCTCATTCCCTTCTCATTTTTAGTATTTTAAGTTTTCTCTTTCTCAAAATAATTTTTCCAGGTCTTTATTGCTTCATAATTCTACATAAGAAGTCAGCAAACCTTTTCCTGTAAAGTGTAAAATAGTAAATATTTTGGGTTTTTCAGACCATGTGGTCTCTGCTGCAATCATTTAATTCCAGTACTGGAGTGCAAAAGCTGCCACAAACACAAATCAAGAATAGATGTGGCTATGACCCAGTGTATTTAAAAGTCAAATATTTTTTCAAATAAAATTTTAATTATAAGAACAGGCAGTGGGCTGTAGTTTGCTGATCTAATACTCTAGACAACTGTATATAAAAAATACTGCATATCACGATTACTATCACCTTTAGCTGAGTATTTTACAGATTACCTTTATACTCAACTTTTTCTATTAATACAGATTTACCCCACCACACAATCCCAAGAAGTATGTTCATTTCCTGTGGTAATAGGCAAATATGATTCTTCAAAAGTGGTAGAAAATCCTCCATGCTGGAACAGTACCAGAAAGACTCCCCCAGCTCAGTTTGTGTCTTAGAAACCTGTATTTCAATAGCAAAGTAGAAGGATGCTCTTCCCTCTCCCCTTTAGCCAACAGAAGTCCAAGTTAAATGAGTAGTAACTTGTTGACACAGAGAATTTTCATCCCTGTTTCAAATCTATGAAAGAGAGAGAAATTTATATTGAAGGAGTTGGAATAGCAGGCAACCTGTAAGTTTATACGCATCCATATCCATGCTGTCTTCCTTCCCCACCGTGACAACAAAAGAGGTTTTTCTCCTCCTAAGGCCCCAATATTTTATTTGCTATAGAGTCTATTCCTTATTGCCCTTTCACCATGGTTTAGAACCTCTAATTTTATTCCCTTCTCCCTCCCTCTCTCTTATGTCTCTTCCACCTGCCTCTCTCTCTTTACTTGCTCTCTCTCTCATCAGTATTTAAACTTATGAAGGATTTGCCTATCTTAAGAAAGCCTTCCTAAATCTAAAATAGTTCTGCTCCTACTCTTCCTTTTCAAACCCAAGTCTCATGAAAGAATTGTCTACTCTTCCTTTTCTTGTTTATTCCTCATTAAACTTCAGTCAGGTTTTGCCCTATTTTTCCACTAAAACTGACTGAAGTTATCGGTGCAATCTTATTGTTAAATCCACCTGTAACTTCACCTTTTACCTTGCTGGCCAAGAGTGTAAATTACAGAGTCAAACTGCATGAGTTCAAATCTTGATTCTGTCACTTACTAGCTATGCTTTTTTTTATGGACGTCACTTAACCTTCCTGTACCCTCACTTTTCTATCTGCAAAATTGGGATACAAGAATACCTAGATCAAAAGATTATTGTGAAAATTGAAATAATGCATGGAAAATTGTTTACAACAGTGCTTGATGCTAGATAGCATCATTCGATACAATTACCCTCTTTTCCCTTTCTGAAAGCATCTCTATTCATTAAATACATTACCTAGGTTATTTCATTGCCCATTTGATTCATCCTTCCCAATCACCCTTTCATATTAGTCTTCCTTTATAAGCCAGTTCTCTCCCAAGCCCACTTTCCTACTCATATTATACCCTTTCCTCAGGCAATCTTTTCCACTCCCATTGCTGGAGTTATCATCTAGTGTTTTCTAATCTATTATCTCCTATCGAAATTTCCCTCCTTTTCTAGACAGCTGTATAAACTGACTCTAGTACACTATTACTTGGCTATCAAAAAGCAGTCATGTTACAACTATCTAAAAAATTACTTCACCTTCTCATCTCCTACCCCTAACCTTATTCCCTCCCCCACGTTACCTAGCTTAATGAATGGTATTGCTACCCATCCAGTTTGCCAAGCCTGACACGTGAGGTGTCCTAGATTCCTCATCATACACCATCATCCACATATAGTAAAGGTCCTGTCAATAACATTTTTAAATGTTATCAAATCTGTTCACAATTCTCTAACCCTATTGTTACCACCTTAAACTAGGCAACTATTATCTTTCATTTTAAAGATTTCTACAAACTTTTAACTAAAGTCCTTGCCCAGAGTCTTAAGGTCCTCTTCAACACATATTCTAGAATGCTATCAAAATAAACCCTCTAATTGCAAGTGTAGAAGAAAAAGTTTAATGGTGACACACTGTCTTTATAAAACTCTGGCACTCTTAAAAAGCCCTCAAGGGCTGGCCCTTGTTTACCTCTTGAGTCTTGTGTCACATCTCTGCCTTCTCCCCACTTCAGGTTTTCTACACAATCATGTAATCTACAATTTTACCTTTTCCTTTCCGTTTGCTTTTCCCTTTTTCTTGTCTGAGTGCCCTGGCTAGAATCACCAGTATGATAAATAGAAGTAGTAAAAGTTGACACCTCTGCTTTATTGTTTATTGTAGAGGGGAAACATTCAGTATTTTACCATGAAATAATATGTTAGTGGTAGGATTTTATCAAACTGAGGTAGATCCTTTTATTCCCAGTTTGCTATGAGTTCTAAAGAGTGAATGTTGGATTTTGTCAAATGATTTTTCTGTGTTTACTGAGATGACACATTTGAATTGACTAATTTTCAAATGTTAAAATGATGTTAAAATGCCTCGGATAAACCCCATTTGCTCACAGTTTATACACTGTCTTTTATTTTTTCTACTGGATTCTATTTGCTCTATTTTTGTTAAACATTTTTGCATCTACGTTCACGTAGGATACTAGTCCTTAGTTTTCTTTATTGTAATGCTGTCTTATTTTGGTGGCAGAATAAAGGGGATAAAGGCAACCCCTTTAATATCATGAAATGAATTTCTATATCCCAGGTTGTTTTTTGGCTCTGAAATCCTTTTCTGACATTAATATATCCACTGCAACTTTGTTTTAAATAGTATTCTTCATTCTTTTAAAAAAATTTAAACTTATTTATTTATTTATTTGTTTATTTATCTATTTATAGAAAACGTTTTCATGTATGCATGAGCAATGGGAGGGGCAGAGAGAGAAGGAGAGAGAGAATCCCAAGCCGGCTCCACATGGGGATGGGCTTGATCTCAGTAACCATGAGATCACGACCTGAGCCGAGAACAAAAGATGGACACTTAATGAACTGAGCCACCCAAGTGCCCCCATTCTTTTTGCTTTTAATCTATTTGTTTCTTTATGTTTAATGTGGGATTTTGTAGGCAGCATATAGCTGGATCTTGCTTTTCTATCCAATCTGACAATTCTGCTTTTAAAATTGGTTGTTTAAATTTTTTATCTCTAATGTGACTCTTAATATGGTTAGGTTTAACCCTATCACTTTGCTGTGTCATATCTATTCTTCACACCTTTTTTCCTCTTTGATGCTCTCTTCTGGATTAATTGTAAGTTTTTAACTGATTCCTTTTTTATCTGTTTTGATGGATTATTAGCTCTGTTTCCTTACTTCAGTGATTGCTCTAGGGTTTATAGTATACATAATTATGTCGTATGTAATATTTTACTCTTCATAGTCCATCTTCAAGAATACTTTACCATTTCATCTATGGTATACAAAAGATTTTAACAGTCTACCTCCATTTCTCCCCCCAGCCTTTATATTATACATTTTGTCATAAATTATATATCTGTATGTGTTATAAATCACAGACAGTACTGTTATAATTTTGTTGAAAGCCATTTATCTTTTAATGATATCTGAATAATAATAAAAATATCATATATTTATTCATATTGTTACAATTTCTGATTTTCTTCATTCCTTTGTGAAGATCTACTTCCTTTTGCTTTCATTTTCTTTCTGCCTGAAGTACTTCCTTTAATATTTCTTTTATTTGTTTTCTTTTATAGTTTATTGTCAAGTTGGTTTCCATATAACACCCAGTGCTCATCCCAGCAAGTGCCCTCCTCCATGCCCATCACCCCCTTTCCCCTCCCCCCAACTCCCATCAACCCTCAGTTTGTTCTCAGTATTCAAGAATCTCTCATGGTTTGCCTCCCTCCCTCTCTCCAACTATTTTTCCCCTCCTCCATGGTCCTCTGTTAAGTTTCTCCTGAGTGAAAACATATGGTATCTGTCCTCTGCCAGACTTATTTCACTTAGCATAACACCCTCGAGTTCCATCCACATTGCTACAAATGGCCAGATTTCATTCTTTCTCATTGCCATGTAGTATTCCGTTGTGTAACATTTCTTTTAGACAAGCCTGCTAGTGATGAATTCTTTTAGTTTTCATATGCCTCAAAAAGTTGCTACTTTGCCTTTGTCTTTGAAAGATATTTTCACTAGGTATAGAGTACCAGATTCTCACTGTTAAGACACCCTAAGTGGCAGCAGAGTAGCAAATAGTCTACTCCCCACTACTGTACCAAGGCCCTTCTGAGTAGGTTACCCCATGGCCTATAAATTGCGAGGTTTTGCATTCTTTCTGTCATGTACTTCTATAGTACCTTGTACTTTTTCTTAAATAAACACCTCATATATTTCACTGAAATTGCTTATCTGATTGTCTTTTCATTATGTAGCTCTTTTTCTCCACTGTAGCTTTTTAAGCTCGTACTTAAGCAATGCATATTTTGTGTTTTGAATACCTGGCACAGTCCTTGCATAGTAGATGTTAGTTAAATATATAAAAACATTCATATGTGTATATTGAAAAAAGACAAAATTTTACATGTTTAAATTTGCATCAGAAATCCATGGTTTAGGGGAACCTGTGTGGCTCAGTCAGTTAAACATTAGACTCCTGGTTTTGGCTCAGGTTATGATCCCATGGTTCATGATACTGAGACCCACATTGGGCTCTGCACAGATAGCATGGAGCCTGCCTGGGATTCTCTCTCTCTCCCTCTTTCACTGCCCTTTCCCTGCTCTACCACCCCCTCAAAATAAATTAAAAAAGTTAAACAAACTATCTCTTAAAATAATAAATCAGAGGTTTAATACTGAACTATCCTTTCTCAAGCTCACATGACTTTCTAAACATTGTGATATAATTTTATTCCTCAGGAAATCATAACCACCTGCATACTTGAAGTAAAAGCTTGTCTCAACTTGTATTTCATTTTCTGTCTCTTTCAAGGTACCTTTTACTTCCTGTCTTATCTCTTAGATACAAGGCTTCAGATCAAAATAATGGTCAAAGCAGAAAGATTTATTCTACAAAATGGTAGTACTCTCTATATTTACTGTGGCTTATCAGAACTCAACTTCTAGTCTCTGAAACAGTGTAATGATGCCTAGAATGATCACAACAACATCCCAGAAATTCAGAATGCCTGGGAAGATGTTTTTAAAAATGTATTTATAATGTTCTAAGAAACAATGAAAATGAAGTGCAAACTAGTAATGACTTCTGCCTTAAATAATCAATTTGCCTTCTTGTCAAAATTTCACTTAACCACATTTCTAAAATGAATCCTTTACTGTAATACATCTCACTGTAGTAATAATGAAACCTTTCGTATATTCAAGTCTGTACATCTATATTTTTATGTCTTTATATAAAGCAACTTCTCAAAATCTTGACGTTTCCTCAAATAAAAGATTGTAAAAACACTTAACTTACAAAAATAATCTATGCTGATAGAATGCTGTATCACGTATCCAAAGGCTGGTTTCATTTGTCCATAGATAACCTAAAATTCTTAAATAAGCTTTTAATTTGCTTTTGAAAGAAAGCAAAATTATCTTGATTATACTCATAATCAACTTTTTTCAATTATTTTGTGATTTCAATACATAAAATTCCCACAATCAGCAAATGAAAAAAAATATTGTTTCCTCTGAAAAATAAAATTTTAACAAACTATACTAAATAACAGAATACAATGGTACATCAAGGGAATCTTTTACTATGTGCCATGGTTAATTGTATAAAACTTCCTATTTACTTAGAAACAGAAGAGTCATGTTGCTACTAGATTCTTATTTTATTTTCTTTGTTTTTCAAGGTTGTATCTAAATTGCAAGAGCATCAATAATTTTCTTGGGTTATAAAACATCATGCCCCAAGATTAATAGTGAGCAAACCTTTACATTTCACTGCTCTGCTCCCTGTTTAGATAGGAAAAAAGAAGTGACCATAAACTCTTCACTGCCAAAAGGTCTGAGGGTGGGGGGAATGGGGATGCAGCCAGAGTTTAATCTTTTCCTGACAAAACAAAGGAAAATAGCTCTTTGGAAGAACTTCAAAATCAACTTATAGACAGAGTGGGAGTTATGGCCACGCAGGTATCCTAAGTATTATTCTTGCTAGGTATGAAGGTAAAGCTACCACAGTACATATTTTTCTACCCCTTACTCTTATCCACTCCATCTGAAGAGAAGTAGTATTGCAAAATCTAAGAATTCTTAGATTTCATAAAGATACATTTTAGTAGACTTGACTATGAAGTTATATTCCATAAGTAAGGTATGTTTTTATTAGGTATTTAGGGAATAATCCACTTAAGGAATTTCAAGATGTTTAAGCACCACTAAAATTGCTACGGAACTCTAAAAACAAGAACAGAAACACGCCTGCCAGTGTCCCACTCCTAAGACTTCACACCAGTGTCCTCTGATCAAAATAGCTTCTCCTAGTCCCAGAAATATTTTTCTACAGTTAATATTTTCAGATATTAGTTTTCTCTATTACTTGAATGAACATTCAAAAGTGCTAGAGTAAAATATTACGCCAAATAATATAAATCCTGTGGAAAATCCTTCCCCAAGAATGTTTCTATTGTTTTCATATAGGATCATCCCTCCATAGTGGACAAGGAAAATAACAGATTAAGAATAGGTAAAACAACAACAACAACACAGAAATTTGCTAACAGTCTCTTAAAGCCTAAAAAACAATGAGTATTATCTCTAAAATGTGGCTTGAAAGTATCTTGTCTGTTATTTGGGGAGATAAGAGATGGCAATATAATTTTCTGAAAAAGTCCATGCTTTTCCATTTATCAATCCTAAAAAAAATAATTCTATTTAATAACTTCTAGTCCAAACCAGTAGGTTTAGGATTTATGCCCACAAATAAATAGGTCTATTAAATAAAGAAGAAAAAACTATTAGATAAAACTCTTCTACTAAATACTAAATATAAGAAAATCTTTGGATTGAGAAAGGGAAAAACTAGTTAGAATGAACTGCATTTTGTTTTCAAAGATCTTTCAATACTGAGAAGAAATCCTGAGTTGTGGAAATGCAGAAGGAAAGAAATCAATAAAACACTATAGAGTAGAATTGCATCTAGATAGCCACTGTACACTGTAAATGCCTCTCCTTCATCAAAATCTACTCAAATTAAAGATTAATTTTTAAGGTCTTGAGGACTCACTAAAGCAATGTCACAACTCTTTAAAAATCATGGAAAATATGAAAGTGGTCTTGAACATGATTAAAATGCTTAGACCTTTTCATACTTATAGAACAATGATGACTAAGCAGTGCAAAAAGAAGTACCAGTAGCAAGAAGGTATTTTTCCATTGTTGTTATTTTATCCAAGTTGCCTACAGCAAGTAAGATGCACATTCTTTCAAAACCCATTAACAGGAAGACTGTAAGAAACATTCACTTCCCTATGTTACCTTTCATGCAAACACATATCCTAACTATATAAGAATATGACAGTTTATAGGAGATAATTGCTTAAATTAGTTTCTGATGCCAAATTACCAACACTAAAAACATGCAAGCAGAAAAAAAGCAAAAAAAAAAAAAAAAAAACCCATAAGAATTACCTAACCATTTGGTATATATATCAGAACAAGCTTTCTATATCCTAAGGATATCACGAATAAAACAAAACAAAATGTACTTATTTTGGAATTCTAAACAGGTATCATTGCTTATATACAAACTTTAAAAAGAAACTACAAAAAAAGTTACTAAAACTAAAATTTAGCTGCTTCGCAAGGTAGAAAAATCACCACTCTATATATGGCTAATAAGAATTAGATATTGAAAAAATTTTTTAATGTTTTATTTATTTCTAGGAGAGAGAGAGAGAGAGAGAGAGAGAGAGAGACAGCGTGAGCAGGGGAGGGTCAGAGAGAGTCACAGACTGAAACAGGCTCCAGGCTCTGAGCCGGCAGTCAGCACAGAGCCCGACGCGGGGCTCGAACCCACGAACCGCGAGATCATGACCTAAGGGAAAGTCGGATGCTTAACCGACTAAGCCACCCAGGCGCCCCTAGATATTGAAATTTTAAAAGTACTGTTTACTGTATCACTAAAATTATAAAAATATTTTGCTGTAAATTTAACAAAAATATGTGCACTGGAAACTGGTGTGGTGAACAAAGGAGAAAAATTTTTCTTACAACTTGAGACAGGCAGAGTGACCTTCCTCTGGGAACTCTGCTGCCTTGATGCTGACACTTTGCTAAGGACAGAGGCAATCTTAGCTTAACATTATCCTGGCCTCCAGGATCCTGTATGTCTCCTTTAACATATAAAAGTTCCTTTGGAAACTTCCTTTATCTGTCCCCTTCAAGATATATGTTAGCAAGCATCCTCCAAGCATATGGTCCACTGAATACATCTGAAGGGTCTCATGACTAAGGTTTATTAGACAGTAATAAATGAGCTTAACTAGCCCCCTCACAGTCCTGGAAACCTTGCTTCCAAAATTCCTTAGAGACTTACACCATCCCTAATCCCCTCCCAACTTGAAAGTATATAATCAGTCACCAGTCACAACCCTAGTGTAGCTCTTTCTGCCCATGGGTCTGTCCTCATGCTTTAATAAAAGCACCTTTTTATACCAAAGATGTCTTAAGAATTTTTTGACTATTCCCTCCAAACTCCAACATTTCCACATCAAAGACTATAAATCACTAACAAAAGAAATTTAAAAAGACTTAAACAAATGGAAAGATATACAGTGCTCACGAATGTGAAGATTTAATATTGTTACTATTTTAATTTCCCTCAAACTATCTATAAATTCAACACAATTCGAACCAATATCCCAACAGGATTGTTTTACCGAAATCAAAAGGTGACCATAACATTTATATAGAAAGGAAAAGAACTAAAATAGGCAATTTTGAAAATGGAGAGCAAAGTTGGAAGTCTAACATAACCTGATTCTAAGACTTACTATGAAGCACAGCAATGACACCATGGTAATGGAGAAAGGACAGAGGGTCCACACACATATGATGATTTTGACCAAGACACAAATGCACGTCAATGGAGAGAGTCTTTTTAACAAATGGTGCTGGAAAAACTGGATATCAATATAACAAAAAATAAAAATAAAAGATAAGACCCTTAATCCAAACCTTGGTGCACATATAAAATCAACTCAAAATGGATCACAGAATGAAATTTAGAACCTGGAACTGTAAAAATCCTAGGAGAAAACAGGAAAAAACATTCCTTACATATATCACCAAAAGAAAAACCTTATAACTTGGACTTCATCAAAAGTAAGAACTTCTGATTTAAAAAAATAATAAAAATAAAGAGTAAAACCACTGAAAAATAAGTAAGTCTACTCTTTGCAGGGTACTATTACGAAAATGAAAAGACAAGCCACAGCAGGGAGAAAATATATGAAAATCACTTTTATGATAAAATTCTTATATTCTGATTACATAAAGAACTCTCAAAACTTAAGAAAATGTATCACCCAAATTTTAAAATGAGTAAAAGATCTCAATAGACACCTTACCATAGATATACAGATGACAAATAAGTACATCAAAATATGCTCACCATCATAAGTCAGTAGGGAAACACAAATAACATGCAATGAGAAATCACTACATACCTATTAGAATGGCTACAATAAACAAACAAAAAAAACTGATAATAACAAGTACTGGTGAGGATTCCGAGTAACTAGAACTTTCATACATTTGGCAAGGTAAAAGGATACAAACCCTTTGGTAAACAGTTTGTTAGTTTCTTGTAAAGTCAAACACAGCACCATGTGACACAACAAACCTACTCACAGATATTTATCCAAATGAAACAAACAAACAAAAACAAAATCCTACCACAACAATCCTATGCTTACATGAAAATTTGTTTGAGGGGGCGTCTGGGTGGCTGAGTTGGTTAAGTGTCCTACTCTTGGTTTCAGCTCAGGTCATGATCTCATGGTTTATGGGTTCGAGCCTCACATCAGGTTGCCAGTGTGGAACCTGGTTGGGATTCTGTCTGTCCCTCTTTCTGCCCTCCCCTTCTCGCTAGCTCGCTCTTTCAAAAAATAAATAAACTTAAAAAAAAAAAAAAACTTTTTTGAGGATTTGTGTGAACAGTATCACACAATGTAATACTGTTCAGCACTAAAGAGAACAAATTACTAACACATGCAACACCGTGGATTAATCTCAAATACATTATGGTAAGTGAGTGATGCTACACTCAAATGGCTACATAATGTATGGTCCAATTTATATAACATTTTAGAAAAGCAAAATTATAGGAACAGAAAATGAGTCAGTGGTTATGAGCGGCTGGAAATGGGAGGAGTAGTTACCTATAAAGGGCTATTCCCTCCTTTCTGCCTTCGTCTCCTTCCTGAAAGCCGAAGTTTTTCTAAAAGTACCGGATCTAAGGATGTAAGGTAACTTTCTCAAAAGAATAGTTTTCTCATTTAGAAAACCTGTGTGAATTAGGTTCACTGGCTTCCCCATCTCAATTATACTGTCATAATTCTCAATTGGTGATGCACCACTGATCCATTATGATCAATGAATAGTTACTGTCTCAGGGGCAGCCAATCGCTAATCAGCGATCTGTGAAGTGGGCAGGCTTGAAGAGCTCTGCCTAGAAACGGTGATGGTACTTTGTTTACCCAGTTAGAATGAATATTCTCAGATATAAACAAGAGAAAACTGACCAACCAGTGGCAAAAAGAAAAGTGGAGTGTGAATTATGGTAGGCATTCAGGACAAAGGGGTGAGTGTGTATGAGGAGAGAACATATTTGCCATGAGAGTGTCTGCATGAAATGGCTGAGTGATGAGAGAGAGAAAGAGGCTAAAACCTAGAGCTGCCTTGACACCTAACAGTTTTCTAGTTTCAGTTCTTTATTCAGCTTATGAATTCTTTAATGCAATTGCTTTTTCTTAAAATGGTGTATTAAACATGTTTCATTGCTTGTCCTAACCTTAACCACTTTCAGAAAAACTTTCTCATGGGATGATCAGCCCTAAAAGACTTTACGTAGCTGATTGCCTCAGAAGAAATATCTGATCCAAAGCAGCCTACCCATCAGATTCTCTCAAGACTATGAGCAAAGTTATTTGTACTCATACAGACAATGGCGGACTCTCTTGCAAGGAAGTTATGCAGAGTTAAGGTTGTAGTAAGCATCATAGAAAAGCTAAGTCTCATGCAAAATAAGGTTATGAGTTATCAGAAATCCAGAGAAAGCTGGATCTAAGAATGGGCCAGTCACAAGCTTTGGTATTCCACAGGTCTGTCCGGGTTCCTATTCCTTCCAATGCTAAACATCACCTCACCAAATTTTTTCATTGCAAGCAAATTACTTCTAGAAACATCTGGCTAGTTGCTATCAAAGAAGCAAAACTCTACATACTTCCACTTTCGTAGTCCCTTTCTACTTAAAATTTCAAAAGCAGGGGCGCCTGGGTGGCTTAGTTGGTTAAGCGTCCGACTTTCGGTTAGGTCATGATCTCGCAGTTTGTGGGCTCGAGCCCCACGTCGGGCTCTGCCAGCACAGAGCCTGGAGCCTGTTTCAGAGTCTGTGTCTCCCTCTCTCTCTCTGACCCTCCCCTGCTCACGCTGTCTCTCTCTCTCTCTCCTAGAAATAAATAAAAATATTAAAAAAAAAAAAGCAATACCATAGCAGTTGAAAAGAATGAATTCTTATGACTCCCACTCTTACCCCAATCAAAGTGAACTTTGCAAAATGATTAAGTATTAATGAACAGTTTTCTGTGTATATATCCCTCTCAATATCCCTTTCTACATGTGATGCTTAGTGATTCTTTACTATCCAATATGAACAATTTATTAAATTCTTCAGTTTCTTCTAGGAATATATTTCTAAGTTTAAAAAACTGGAGTTTTTTCCTGCAAACAGTCCAATTATGGAGCACAATATCTGCAACTGACCTCTTAATCAGAAGTTAATATCTGTCAATTATCATCCTATAACAACTATTTTAAAAGTTTAGCAGGGGCGCGTGGGTGGCTCAGTTGGTTAAGCATCCGACTTCGGCTCAGGTCATGATCTCGCAATTCAGTGGGTTTGAGACCCACATTGGACTCTGCTTACAGCTAGCTCAGAGCCTGGAGCTTGTTTCGAATTCTGTGTCTCCCTCTCTCTCTGACCCTCCCCTGCTCATGCTGTCTCTCTCTCTCTCTCTGTCTCTCTCTCTGAAATAAATAAAACATTAAAAAAAATTTGTTTTAAAGTTTAACAAAGGGGGAATGGGGAGATAATGTTACAAAGCAAAATAAAATACAAAATCAGACTGATTTTCTCGAAATATCTGATTGCTCTCCAATACTTAGAGCCTCTGCTATTGGTACAGTCATACCGAATCTACTTTGTTCCACAGAATTAAATAATTAATATCCTAAAAAAATTCCACAACTGAAGTCAACCTTTACATATATAAGTAGCAACTAATATCGTAATAATTTTGAAGGCTTATCAAACCACTCTTTGGCTGGTTTTTAAAAAATCCTTTCACAGGTAGAACAACAGCTGTTACTGAATAGTTCTAACCACTAGAGAATTTCTTTTAGCACAGTTTGACATCATGGCCTAAATTCAAAGTGACACCAAATTAAGGCTTGTTATGGTAATAATCATGACAGCGTAAAGTGGTTTAGGAAAACCTGAAGTCTGAGTCTTCAGATACAATTTCAATTATGTCACTGTCGATTCTGGCTAGTTTCAAATCTTACTTTAAGATAAAACTATAGTGACTTAAAAATGTTTAAAATTTTCATTTTTTAAAAAAGAACTACATTCCTTAAACAGGTAATAAATTAACAATAAGCGCTTCCACTTAAATGATACACTACTCATCTCACAACAAAGGAATGGATGGGATACCTAACTTTATGGTTTTCTTACATTCACAACAGTTAAAAAATAATATACAGAGTGACCTCAGCAAGATGGAGGAATAGGAAGTCCCAGTCCTCCTCCCTACACATAAACACTGATTTAATAACAACCATATACAGAGTGGGATATCCTTATGAGAATCCCAGAATCCAGTTAAGAAGATGCAACATCCTAGAAGAGTACCAAAAAACAAGAATAAGAGCACTGAAAT
This sequence comes from Hyaena hyaena, assembly GCF_003009895.1. Classification (NCBI taxonomy): domain Eukaryota; kingdom Metazoa; phylum Chordata; class Mammalia; order Carnivora; family Hyaenidae; genus Hyaena; species Hyaena hyaena. Next base: position 81,066 of record NW_024082726.1, on the reverse strand, counting down.
GGGTAAAAAGAGCAGTTTCACTTTACCTGTGTCTTCCCACAGCCCATGTCAGCATAGGTCAATGCCAAAAAAGATCCCTTCAACATGCAATTTCTTCCACTGGGAAAGAGAAAGCCAGGGGTGAATCTAACATCCCCAGCCCTTCAGGCACTGCCCAAGAGAAGTGTTTCTATATGGCCTCATTCATAGTAGTGAAAGATCCAGCATAGTTAGAGTGCCTCAGGGCAGCTGAGAACAAAAGAGAGAGAGAGATGGCTCTCAACAGACTGTGAGGTCCCCAGTGGCTGGCATGGATGGCAGCAGGTAGCACAGACCTCAGTAACTGGTGTGGACCACAGCAGCCAGCAAAGATCTCAGCAGACGGTAGAAATCCAGAATAGATCTGACTTGACTGTGAGATTCAGAGTGGGTAAACAATCCTAGGGCTTCTTTAGGGAAAAGGGAGAGGAGAAAGAGGTGGAATTTGCACTTAACAACCCAATATCTCCGCGTACTGCCCTAGGGGAAAGGGGCAGATGGCTTTCTGTACCAATAATGACTCTGTGAGATTGAAAGAAAGTGTACAATACTGAGAATTGCGTTTCAAGAGGGAGGAAGAAGGGTAGAATGTACACAGTCATAATAAAGGTTGGAGAAACTCCCAGAATTTCTACCTAGACTGATGGTGAAGATCTTTCCCAATCAGAGTTAATTCTATAAAGACTGAAACAAGTGGCTGTTTCTTCAAACATGCAGATATTAGTGTAAAGCTTACAAAGAACACAAAGAATAAAGGAAATATATTATTACCAAAGGAACAAAATAAATCTCCAATAACAAACCCTAAAGAAATGGAGATCTAGGAAGTGACTGACCAAAAGATGATCGTCTTAAAGAAGCTTAGTGATCTATAAGAAAACAGACAATAAAATCAGAAAAATGATACATGGGAAAAAATGAGAATATGAACAAAAGCAGGAACCAAGGGGAAAAAACAAACAAATACTGGAACTGAAGTACATAATAACTGAACTGAAAAGTTCATAAAGAAACCTCCTGCAGACGCACAAAAGATACAGAAAAGGATCAAAGCATACCAATACAAAAACTGAACAAATCACAAAGGAAGACAACAAGAGAGGCAGAAAGGAACAAAAGAATGGCAAAACAATTAACAAAATGGCAACAGTAAGTTGTTATTAATAATTACTTCAAATGGAAATGGATTAACTTTTCCAACCATAATCAGAATGTGGAATAACAGATAAAACAAGCAGAATCAAACAATTTGCCACCTACAATGGATTCTCTTTGGCTTTCAAAACACACAGACTAACAAGCAAACAAACAAACAAAAACAAACCACACACACAGACTGAAAACAAAGAGATAGTAAAAGATATTTTGCTAAATGTAGCCAAAATAGAGCAGAGTTGGCAATACCTGTATCAGACAAAATAAGCTTTCAGTCAAAATCAGTCACAAGAAATAAAGACGGAGCTAAAATAAACAAATGGGATTACATCAAACTAAAAATCTGCACAGAGAAGGAAACCATCTACAAAATGAAAAGGCAACTACTGAATGAGAGAGGATATTTGCTAATTATGCATCTAATAAGGGGTTAACATCTAAAATATACAAAGAACTTACACAATTTAATAGTTTTAAAAAGCCAATTGAAAATGGGCAGATGACTTGAATAGACATTTTTTACAAAGAAGACATATAGTTGGCCAATAGGTACAGGGAAAGGTACTCAACATCACTAATCATACAAGAAATGCAAATCAAAACCACAGCAAGCTACCATCTCACACCGGTCAGACTGGCTAGAATAAAAACAAAAAAAAGAAAGAAATAACAAGTGTTGGCAAGAATGTACAAAAGGGAACTTTCTTATACACTGTTGGTAGGAATGTAAATTGATGCAGCCACTATGGAAAACAGCATGAAGTTTCCTCAAACTGAAGGAAACTTCTTCCTTTATCTGAAGAAAATGAAAACACTTAGTCAAAAAGATATATATATCACTATGTCCATTGCAGTATTATTTACAATAGCCAAGATATGTAAGCAATCTGTATCCAATGACAGACAAATAAATAGAGAAGATGAGCTACACACGGGCACACTTGCACCCCCCCCCACACACACAGGAAGATTACTCAGCCATAAGAAAAAAAAAATGAAATCTTACTGCTTGTGACAATAGATGTGGATCTAGAGGGTATTATGTTAAGTGAAATAAGTTAGAAAGAAAAAGGCAAATACTATATGATTTCACTTATATATGAAATCTAAAAATAAGCAAGCAAACCAAACAAAACAGAAACAAAATCATGGGTATAGGCAACTAATCAGAGAGGGGAGGTATTGGGGAGGATGAACAAAATAAGTCAGAAAGATTAAGACATACAAACTTCCAGGTACAAAATAAGTTAAGTCATGAGAAAGTAATGTACGCATAGGGAATACAGTCAATTAATATTGTAATAACTTTGTTTGGTGACAGATGGTAAGTAGACTTATTGTGGGGATCATTTGTGATGTATGAAAATACTGAATCACTATGTGTACACCTGAAACTAAAAGGCTAGTCTGTGTCAATTATACTTCAATCAAAAAAAAAAAAAAAAAAGAACAAAGAAGGTCATTGTATAATGACTGATGGGTCAATTCATTAATAAACTATAACAATTGCATATATATATATATGCACTGAACACTGGAGCAAAAATATATAAAGCAAATATCATTAAATGTGAAAAGAGAAATAGACAGCAATACAATAATAGAAAAGAACTTCAATGCCCCATTTTCATCAATGGATAGATCAGACAGAGAATCAATATGGCAAAGGCAGACATGAATAACATTGTAAATCAAATAGACCTAATAAACATATACAGAACAATCTATCCAACAGCATCAGAATACACATTCTTCTCAAATGAACATGGAATATTCTCCAGGACTGATCATATGCTGGGCCAGAAAATCATTATTAACAAAATTTAAAAGACTGAAATCATATCAAGTAACATTTCCATCCACAATGGTATGAAATTAGAATCAAAACAAGAGGAAAACTGGAAAATTTACAGATATATAAAATTAAACAATTCACTCTTAAGCAACCAAAGAATTCAAAGGGAAATCAAGAAATAGCTTGAGGGGCTCCTGGCTGGCTCAGTCAGTGGAGTATGCAAACCTTGATCTCATTCAGGGCTATCTGTTTGAGCTCCATATTGGGTTACTTAAAAATAAAATCTTTAAAGCGTCAATGGCTGATAAAAAAATGCTTTTGAACAAAATACAGGTCAGAAGCAATCATAATTGCTTTTCCAGATTTTCTGTCATTACACCCTTATCCAAATTTTTCTAGCATTTGAAATATTTCCTATTTGTAATACATTAATTCTGGATATTGACATGTACCCACTATAAAAATGGTATACTAGCATATGTCACCCTATTTGTTACAGAAGCCTTTGAGTCATACACCAGAAACTCTGCCAAATCTTAGAATATTATTATTCTAGTCAATGCTTTTTTTTTAGATGCAGGAAGAGATTAAAATATTTTAAAAATATAACTAAAATAAATAAATAAATATCCTGAGACAAATAAAAATGAAAATAAAACATATCAAAACTTACGGGATGCAGCACAGTCCTAAGAAAGAATTCTATAGCAGTAAGTACCTACATCAAGAAAAAATATCCCAAACAATATTAGACTTGAAGAAATTAGAAAAAGAACAAACCAAGCTGAAAATCAGCAAAAGTGGAAAATAATAAAGATTAGAGGAGGAATAAATGAAACAGTGATTAGAAAGACAATTTTAAAAAATCAGCAAAATTAAGCATTCGTTTTTTGGAAAAGATAAGCAAAACTGACAAACCTATACCTAGATTCAGATGAATAAAATTAGAAATGAATGATGAGACATTACAACCAATGCCACAGAAATAAAAGGATCCTAAGAGTCCACTATGAACAATTATAATGCTAAATATTAGAACTAGAAGAATTCCTAAAAAGATACAATCTATCAAAACTGAATCATGAAGAAATAGAAAATCTGAACATACTAATAGATCTGCAAGGAGTTTGAATTTAACTAATTAAAACTCTCTCAACAAAGAAAAACCCAGAACCAGTTGGCTACACTAGTGAACTCCACCAAACATTTAAAGAATTGATGCTAATCTTTCTCATATTTTTCCAAAATATTTAAGAGCAGGGAACACTTCCACTCATTTTATAAAGCCAGCATTAACCTGATACCAATGCCACACAAAGACACCACAAAAAAAGAAAACCACAGGCCAATATTCCTAATAAACCTAGGCGCAAAAATCCTCAATAAAATACTAGTAAAATAAATTTAACAGCGTACTAAAAAAGTCATACACCATGATCGAGTGGATTATTCCATGGTATATAAGGATGGTTCCACATAAGGAAATCAGTAAGTGTGATATACTACATTAACATCATGAAGGAAAGAAAATCACATGATCATCTCCATAGATAGATAAAAGCAATCAAAAAATTTCAATACTCTTTCATGATAAAAGCAAGCTTAAAATACTAGGTAAAGAAGGAATGTACCTCAACATAATAAATGCCACATATGGCGAGCCCACAGCTACTATCATACCCAAAGTTGAAAAAAAATAGAGTTTTTTTCTTCAAGGTCAGGAACAAGACAAAGATACCCACTCTTACGGCTTTTATTCATTATAGTACTAGAAGTCCTAGCTAAAGCAATCAGGCAAGAAATAAAAGTCATACAAATTGGAATGATCAAGTAAAATTATCTGTTTGTAAATTATATGATCATATATAGCGAACCTTAAAGACTTCACCAAAAACCTACTAGAACTAATAAAACAAGTCAGTAAAGTTGAGGATACAAAATCAACATATAAAATTAAATTGTATTTCTGTATACTAACCATGAATTATCCAGAAAGGAAATTAAGATAATTCCATTTATGATTGCTTCACAAAGAATCAAATATATAGAAATAAATTTAACAAGTAGGTGAAAGACTTGTACATTTAAACTACAAATATTGATAAAGAAATTAAAGAACACAAATACACTGGAAGATGTCCCAAAGAGTTAATTTTACTAAAATGTCCATAAAAACCCAGTGTTCTACAGAGTCAATGCTATTCTCATCAATTTCCAATGGTAAATTTCCAATGGCATTTCTTACAGAAATAGAAAAGATAACCTAAAATGTAGATGGAACCACAAAATACCCCAAATAGACAAAGCAATCTTGAGGAAAAAATAATAAACCTGGTGGCATCACATATCTTGACATCAAAATATATTACAAAACTAGAGTAATTAAAATAGTACAGTATTAACATAAAGACAGATATACAGAACAATGTAACACAACACAGAATCCAGAAATAAACTCACCTATATACAGTCAGGTGATCTTCAACTAGGGTGCCAAGAATATGCCATGGGGAAATAACTGTTTCTTCAACAAATGATGCTGGGAAAACTGGGTATCTACTGGCTTAAGAACGAAATTGGTCCCTCATCTATCACCACACACAAAAATCAACTCAAAATATCACCTCACACTTGTCAGAATGTCTAGCATAAAACAAAAACAACACCACCAAAAGATACTGCTGGCAATGTTTCGGAGAAACAGGAACCTCACCTTTTACATGGTTAGTAGGAATGTAAAAGGGTGTAGCTGCTATGGAAAATAGTATGGTGCCATTAAAAATCATATGACATATGAGGGAATTATACTAAATGAAATAAGTCAGTCACAGAAGGACACATACAGCACAATTCCACTTAACATGAAGTATCTTAACCAGCTAAACTTATAGAAGTACAAAACAGAATGATGGTTGTCAGGTGATGGAGGGTGGAGGAAACAGGGAGTTGTTCTATAAAATTACCATCATGCGAGATGAATAAATTCTGGTGATCTGCTATATAACATAGTGTCTATAGCTACTGATATAGTATTGTGCATGTAACAATTTGTTAAGTGAATAAGCAGATCTCGCATTAAATTTTCTTACTAACAAAGGGACATAAGGAAACTTTTGAAGGTGAGGTATATGTTTATTACCTTAAGTGCGGTGATCACAGGTGTATGCATATGTCCCAACTCATCGAACTGTATATATTAACTATACGCAGTTTTTTGTATATCAATTTTACCTCAATGAAGTTATAGATTTATTTATATATACTAAATATATATGTATATATATTTTCATGCATACATACCCCTATGCATATATGAAGAAGGAAGTCCCTGCAGCTACCTCTAATATTAATACTATAATTCGTGTTAGAATTATAATCAGTGGCTCAATTAATATTTTTTGGTTCATTAGTAACATGAATTAATGCCAGAGTTCTTTAAAATTAAACCCTGCAATTATCTGAAGTCAGGCAAATTTTAGAACTTCATTCAGAGAAAACAAATCTTTGAGTACTGATACTTAGTTATTTTTTGTAAATTACTCCAACAATCAGAGACATTAACAATATCACATTATACAGGCAATCAGTCTACAGAGAAATGACTTAAGTACATTGACCACACAACACAAGTACTGTGTATGGTTATACAGGTATGCACATTGTTCCCTGTACAAGGGCACCTGGCTGAGGAAGCAGAAGAGCCTGGAATTGTACCCACTTCACTAGTTATGCCATTTCCTGCAGGGTAACCCACAGAAAATATAAAGTAAAATATTACAAAAAAATCTTTCAAAAACATTACAATGTCCATCACTAAAGTAGTAAAAAATGTACTACTATCAGAGGAAAGTCTCAGGTAGAATCTTAAAGTCAGAATTAATCTAAGGTCATTACCTTACCAATTCCTCATAATGAAATCTACCATATTTGGACATATCCATGTCCATAAATAGACAATTAAGTAGTTCTGTGTTATAAGCCAAATTATATCACCCTGAAGCTTATGTCTTTTGCAATTATTGCTCTTATACGTGATAATGCTAAAGGATTTTTTAAGACAACTATCATATATTTTTCTCCTCTTCTTCATTGCAAATAAGTTCAGTTCCTTTAATTCATTATTGTATGACATATTTCTAGGCAGTGGCTACTCCAGAGTTTCTATATAGAACGACCTAGAGGACTTAACTTTCTTTTGTAGAGCAAACATACCTGTTTCTACTTAGCTTTTACATAACATGATTTTTGTCTCCCTATTAGGTGTCCAATTATACCAAAGATAGATAATAGCATTCACTTGGTTGGTTTCACCACAAATTAAGCTTTTAGCCACTGGCTTATGGATTTTAAACAAACTTTTTTAATTTTATTTTTTTTCTTTGTTTAATTCCTTTTTTTGGTGAGGGATGGCTTTAGTGACACTTTAGGGTGGAAGTATGAGAGCAAAAAATGCATTTTTTAGCTCTCTAATAGCATCTGGGCTAGTCTCCTTAAAAGGCCATGTCCAGGAAGAAATCAAAACAAGCAAAAACAAATCAGTGTGGAACTAATCCTTTTTACAACAGTGAACTACTATGTTGTATTTAACTTACAATGATTAAAAACTCTGTTATATTCTCCATAACCAGCTGCTGTCTACTCAGGTTTCTAGACATGTGTACATTTCATGTTTTAACTTAAATATAAACTGGTTTTATTTATGTAACTAATGTTGGATTATATGTTTTTTTACAAAGTCAAATACATGTTCAGTTAGGTAGATGAAGGACTCAGTTTCTTTTTTAGTTATTAGAATAAAGATTCTAAGGGTAAATAAAATGAACTAAAATATTAAGGTTTTAATGTTTTTATTTTTCAGAGAGAGAGAGGATGAGAAGGGGGAAGGGCAGAGAGAGAGAGGGAGACAGAATCCGAAGCAGGGTCCAGGCTCTGAGCTGTCAGCAAAGAGCCCAATTTGGGTCTTGAAATTGTGAACTGTTAGATTATGACCTATGCCAAAGTCAGACACTTAACTGACTGAGTTGTTTAGGCATCCAATAAATTAAAATATTCAATAATATTATCTGTCAGGAAGTCCTACAGGTAGAATATTTCATATTTTCCTGGCTGTCTTTTCCTATTAAAGCTCTAACAAACTAAAAGGAACTTAAATTTTAATAACATTACAAATGAAAAATGCATTCAGAAAAAAATGTGAACTTAATTTTTAAATGATCATGACAATTTTTCTAATTTAAAGTAAACTTTTACACTTTTCTGTGCTTTCTAATTCTCCCACCTCAATAAAACTGATGAGTTGCATAATAAAAAAAAATTAATGTTTTCAATTTAAAAAAATTAAGAAATAGCAAATCATCGGTTTGAGAAAATCAACTAGAAATCTTTGCACATAGTATCACTTGAGACATTTTAAGAAAAATGTATCCAATTTCCGACATCATTTTTATGGCTCACTACATATGTACTTTTTAAAGGCTATTAATTAATGGGTTTTCAGGAAAATACTGAATTACTGGTTAACCTGAAAATAAATCTGGGTAACTATAGACATGTTTTGAGTTTACGGTAACATTTTAGAGCCTTGGGGACAAGTATTGAGGAGTAAATCTGTTCTGATTTCTAATGCCAGTGAATTCCTTTGTGGCAACTTTTAAACCACAGGAATTATCCCATTTGGAGACTATAATTCTCTTATAAGATGCACTTTCCAATTAAAAACCACATCACAGAAAGGCATGTCAGTAAACATTATGGCCCCATGGATAAACCTAGGTGGAAGATTTAAATGGTCATTAAGAAGGTAGCTTATTTACATTAGATTTACAAATTTACAAATAAATTCTAGCAGTAAAGGAATGGCCTACTGTAGTAAAGAATATAGCAAAAGCTTCAGACGAACCATACGCTTAAAGTATTTTAGAGCTAATAAGGAATTTCAGAGCTCATTTAAGAGGTATACAGAAACCCCTTCATTTTATAGAAGTAAAGTGACTTTCCGGGGCATAAAAATTATATAAATATTTATATTTTTTATAAATAAAAATGTATTTCCATAAGTGGAAATTGGACTTCTGCACTTTTCCTCTTTTAATTTGCCTCATCTCTAGAAAATATAAGACAACATCCTAACAAGACACCACCACCGTCATAGACTGTCACAGAACTGGTTTTCGGTATATGAATGCAACATACACACTATTATCATCTCTGTCACCTCTTTGACCTGGTAGTTTGACTATGTCCCTAAGAATAAGGAACAAGATAAACAGCCATAATGACATCCTCTTTCTTCCACTCCCCAACAAATCAAGGTGCCTTCAAAGGTCAATCATTTAATTATTTAAAAAAATATATTTTAAATACAGTTTGTACTTCATGGATATCTACCTCGCATACATACAACTGAATGCTGTCAGTAGCATAAGAAACTCCTCTGCTCATTATTCCCAGAAAGATGTAAACAAATGTATTGGAGGCCATTATTAAGATTATCAAAAAGATTCTTTGCAAAAGTATTGTTATAAATGTTTTAACATTTTTTTTTCTCTTTTAAAATAAAAATGTTTCTTTTATTTTTTTTTTTTTACTGTGTGTTTTTTTTTTTTTTTTTACAAATAGTTTATTGTCAAATTAGTTTCTACATAACACTCAGTGCTCATCCCCAAAGTGCCCTCCTTCATGCCCATCCCCCCCTCCCCCCCACATCCATCAGTCCTCAGTTTTTGTCAGCATTCAAGAGTCTCTCATGGTTTGCCTCTCTCCCTTTCCCCCACCATTTCCCCCTTTCTTCTCCCCCTTGTTCCTCAGTTAAGTTCCTCCTAATCCTCCTATACGTGCAAACATATATTTGTCCTTCTCTGCCTGACTTATTTTGCTCAGCATAACACCCTCAAGGTCCATCCATGTTGCTACACATGGCCAGATTTCATTCTTTCTCATTGCCATGGAGTATTCCATCGTATAGATAAACCACATCTTCTTGATCCATTCGTCCGTTTTTGGACACTTAGGCTCTTTCCATGTTTTAGCTATTGTGGAGAGTGCTGCTATGAACATTGGGGTACGTGTGCTCCTATGCATCAGCATTTATGTATCCCTTGGGTAAATTCCTAGCAGTGCTATTGCTGGATCATAGGGGAGTTCTATTGTTAGTTTCCTTAGGAACCTCCACACTGTTTTCCAGAGGGGCTATACCAGTTTACATTCCCACCAACAGTATAGGAGGGTGCCCGTTTCTCCACATCCTCGCCAGCATCTAGAGTTCTCTGATTGGCTCATTTTAGCCACTCTGACTGGCGTGAGGTGGTATCTCAGTGTGGTTTTGACTTGTATTTCCCTGATGAGGAGGGATGCTGAGCATCGTTTCATGTGTCTGTTGGCCATCTGGATATCCACTTTGGAGAAGTGTCTGTTCATATCTTCTGCCCATTTCTTCACTGGGTTGTTTGTTTTTCGGGTGTGGAGTTTGGTGAGTTCCTTATAGATTTTGGATATTAACCTTTTATCTGATATGTCATTTGCAGGCTAGTTCCCATTTCTGACATTAGACTGTATGAAAATCAGTGTGAAACAGGATATGAGGGTGGTGGTATCCAATGTGATGCCAAGATGTAAAAAGCTGTACAGTGCCTAACAGGTGCTCAGATCCTATAAGTAATGATTATTTTAAAAAGAAATTAAAATATCTTTTTTTCTTTCAATTTATGTCTATTTTTTAATGGCTATTAAATTGTTAGATCATAGACACTTATTTAGCTGTTTGGACCTAGCTATATAACAGAACTGTTATGGTTTTGTTTGTTTTTGTCAAGTGGCTCCAGAAAGAAATAACCAAGATACGTGGATCTGTGAACTGAGACAGTTTGAGAAACTCTGTGTTAATGTAAAAAGTAGATATATATACTGAATGGCTTAAAGGTTACATGAAAACTTGGTAATAAAATAAAAAGACTAAAATCCCTAGTCATAAACACAGATATGCCTGAAATTATAAATCACAGACTCACTATTATCATGGATTTAGCTAGTTGGCATATCACTTTGTAATATAAAGCACTGAATCAGACTGTAGTTTTTAGAGTTAAACAGCTTTAGGTTCAAAACCATTTTGCCATGTTAACCATGAACATTGGCTCTTTAAATCTGCTTCCTCATATGTAATAATGGGAATAATAATTACTTGCTTTATATTAGGTACTATAAAGGTTAAATGAAATAATGCATGAAAACTATACCTGACACTTAAGTGCTCAGTAAAGTATTAGCTCTCATTATCACATTTATCATCATTATTCAAATATACTCTTTGGAGAGTTGCACTTCCAGCTTAACAAACTAGGTACTCTAGACCAATCCTACCAGAAGTATGCCTTAAAAAGGTGGATAGAATATTTAAAAACAAAACTTTTAGGGCACGGAGGCTAGTGAGGTAGTAAACAAATCATAATTAGGAAAGGAAGTCAGGTCAGAGAGGCACTTGAAGGCAATTTTGTGCTCAAGACGTCTATCAACATCAAAAACATGGTTGAGAGGCCAAAAAGGAGATCAGAGTTTTAATAAACTTATAGTGCTGGGGCATAAAAATTAACATTCAAAACTTACCCAGGAGAATATAAAGCTTGGTATGGGTTGGGACCTCAAAGGATTATACCCTCAGTTCAGCTTTCCTTATGGAAATAAAAAGATTTTTCTTCAAAAAAAAAAAAAAAAAGAGGGAACAGAGGTTTCTCTTTAAAATCTCTCCAAAGAGATTACAGTATGCCCAGATTCAGGTTACATCATTAATTAGTGGAGAGTTTCATTCATATTAGCATTCAGACTCCACAGTGTCAAGCTGCATGGTCTCTGTTTTCCCTTTCTTTCTTTCTTCTCTATCTTTCTTTCTTGGTCATTTGTTATTACAGAATAATTATGAGGGGTACCTGAGTGGCTCAGGTGGTTAAGCATCTGTTTCGGCTCAAGTCATGAACTCCCAGTTTGTGATTTCAAGCCCCATGTTGGGCTCTGTGTGGACACCTCAGAGCCTGGAGCCTGCTTCAGGTTCTGTATCTCCCTCTCCCCTCCCCCACTCACACTCTGACTCACTGTCAAAAATAAACACTAAAAAATTAAAAATAAAAGATTTTAAAAGAATAATTATGAGTCTCCAATACTCAAGAGGAGCGCCTGGGTGGCTCAGTCAGTTAAGCATTTGACTTTGGCTCAGGTCATGATCTTGGTGCATGAGTTTGAGCCCTGCATTGGGCTCCCTGCTGACATCTCAGAGCCTGCAGCCTGCTTCACATTCTATTTCTCTCTTTATCTCTGCCCCTCCCCTGCTGGTGCTCTGTCTGTCTCGCTCTCTCAAAAATAAGTAACATTTTTAAAAAATTAAAAAGAAAAAAAAGAACTCTTCACCTCAAACTTTTCCAGTTATATGAGTCCACTTTGAAATGTATTAATTTTTTTCTACTTTTACTTCAGTCTGGAAGTTTTCTAATCTTTCATCCATCTTTGACTCTAAGCATTTGTGGAGGAGAAACACTGATCTCTACTGAGCAAGGAAAAACATCATTCTTCAATTAGAGCTGCATTAATCAGTAGGATGTTCAGTTTCCCAATGTTATACTGTCATGCTAAACTAATCCGAGTTCCCTTCTTATATTGCTTAATGTTGTCAATGACTCACTGACCTAAGTGAAAGGGCAGGGGATGACAGAGAGAGAGAGAATCCCAAGTAGGCTCCACACCAAGAGTGCAGAGCCCTGAGATAATGATGTGAGCTAAAATCATGAGTTGAATGCTTAACAGACGGAGCCACCCAAGTGTCCCCCCTTTCCTTTTTTACCATAAATTTCTCATATTGATACTCATCAAATCAGATGATATGTTCATATGCCTTGCCTTTAATTGAAAAACTTCTCAACATTTAAAGATTACTTAAAAGTTATAGATTATTTATAAAGAAAATACAGTATGATTTCTTTAAAATAATACTGTATGCATAAATGCTCTACTATTTACTTTTAAGTGGCTCTGAAAATCACAGCCTAACAGTGGCCATCAGTGACCAGTTTAAAGTTAAAGTAAGAATTAAGAAGAATAAACTTAAAATATCCAATGTAGTGGCTTGGAAAAAGAAAGAAAAAAGTATAAGAACAAAATTAGGAGGGCAAAGTCATTTGTCTTACAATAAAACTCATTCCTATTTTCCCATATAAAATTACAATTTCCACATAACTTGTTGAGCCAAAAAAGTTTAATAGCAGGCCCATAGAAATGATTATGTCCTTTTCTACCTCTTTTGTCTCGTGTTGAGATTAACATTCAAAAGCAATACAAGAACTTAATAAATATAGTAGGGTATTAATTATAATACCAATAGCAGAGGCATCAGCTAACATTATTAAATGTTTACTATATACCAGATTGTGCTAAAAACATTTTATGAATCATCATATTTTAAAAATATTTATTGAAGTGTAATTAACATACAGTGTTACTTTATTTTCAGAGGTAGAAGATAATGATTCAACAATTCCATACAGTATTTCATGCTCATCATAATAAGTATAGTCATCATCATATAAATCACCATATTTAATCCTCCTAATGCCTCTATTAGATACATATTATTACTAGCCCCATTTAATAGAGAAAAAAATTTAGAGGAATTGAGAAACATGTCCAAGATGAGACAGCTTGTAAATGATTCAAATGGGATTTAAACCCAGGAAGACAGGAGAAGAGTACACTTAGAAATTTTTCAAAAATATAATAAGAGCATGTTGTAATTTTATAATTACTAATTTAAATTAAATTAAATTTTCCTTTATTCATCATTTACATATTTATAGACTAGATAACAGGTCAAGGATACCACATCAGTGACTACTTGCAAATAAGAATCACATGCTGCCTGAATTACTGAGCCACAGAGCCCCACTCACATTGCATTCTGTGAAGTACTCTTGTCATTGTTCTTGCTTGCCACTCCAACATCCTGAAGAAGTTCAGTGCTTGGAAAGGATCAGGGTGGCATTATAAAAACCACAATCATCTAGTATGTTACTTTGAAAATAAATTTTACTTATAAAGAGATGCTATATAATTGAACTTTATACTGTTTCTGTTTTTTTTTTTTTAATGTGTGCAAATTAAATAAGAACAAAGGGAAAGGCCAAAGATAAAAAGTACTAAAGGTGTGAAAAGTGGGGCACCTGGCTGACTCAGTCAGAAAAGTGTGGGACTCTTGATCTCGGGATGATGAGTTTGATCCCACGTTGGGTGTAGAGATTAGTAAAAATAAACAAACAAACAGACTTTTTAAAAAGGTGTAGAAAATGATGTAAAAGAAAGAACATGAAAGGGAAATTGTACAAAAAAGGAAAAGAGAAGAAACTAGAAAAAGAAGAGTATTTAAGAATGAGAAAGATTACAGAGTAAATGACAAAAGTATATTGCAAACTTACAAAAGTAATTTATACAAGTAAAGGTAAATCATAAAACACACTGATAGCAAAACTAACAAAAAAGGAGAAAAATCCGTGTCTATGACCATTCTTTTTTTTTTTTAATTTTTTTTTTTTTATGTTTTATTTATTTCTAGGAGAGAGAGAGAGAGAGAGACAGCATGAGCAGGGGAGGGTCAGAGAGAGAGGGAGTCACAGACTGAAACAGGCTCCAGGCTCCGAGCTGGCAGTCAGCACAGAGCCCGATGCGGGGCTCTAACCCACGAACCGCGAGATCATGACCCAAGCGAAAGTCGGACGCTTAACCGACTAAGCCACCCAGGCGCCCCGACCATTCTTTTTTTGTAAGCATCTACTTACTATAGGTCTCATTAGTTTTTTTTAGATGTCTGTTCTTCAGTAGCCATTCAGACCATGCTTACTATTTTGAAGACGAGGAAATTACTAACGTATAGGAGGATTAGGAGGAACTTAACTGAGGAACAAGGGGGAGAAGAAGGGGAGAAATGGTGGGGGAAAAGGAGACAGGCAAACCATGAGAGACTCTTGAATGCTGACAAAAACTGAGGACTGATGGATGTGGGGGGGAGGGGGGATGGGTATGGAGGAGGGCACTTGTAGGGATGAGCACTGGGTGTTATGTGGAAACTAATTTGACAATAAATTATTTGTAAAAAAAAATAATAAAAATAAAAATAAAAATGAGGTAGGTTTGACTGTAAAAACAAAAAACAAAAAACGAGATATCCTATTCATTTACGCACATTATCTTTCTCTGTTAACTTTTTTTTAAGTACACAGACTAAAATTCAAGAGCCTAAATGGTTATATGAAATATTAAAAAGTATTTTATTTTATCCTATCTTAAGTGTATTTCCTTAATATACAATTAATCACTTTATATTACTCTTCCACAATATAACATTAGAGCGCACACTTCCTTTCACAGTTAAATATATTACTTACAACTGGCAAAAGTTATGAGCTATTTCCAACTTGCCAATAATTATATTTGTTATAATAAAACAAAAATAAAAAAGAATGATGCTTTATTTTGTTAAGGTTTATTTCTTTTTGAGGTGGGGGGAGGAGTGGAGAGAGATAGACAAAGGATCCAAAGTGGGCTCTGAGCTGACAGCAGAGAGCCTGATGTAGGGCTCAAACTCATGAACTGTGATATCATAACCTGAGCGAGACCAAGAGTTGGACACTTAACCCAGTGAGCCACACAAACACCCCAAGAATGATGTTTTCTTATCTGAAAGTTGCTAAGAGAGTATGTCTTAAAAGTTTCCATCATAAGAAAAAAGAATTGTAACTATGTATGGTGACAAATGCTAACTACTTATTGCGGTGATTATTTCACAGCATACACAAACATCAAATCATGACACTGTACAACTAAAACTAATATAATGTTACATGTCAATTATACCTCTATTTAAAATGCTTTTTGTTTATTTTTGAGAGAGAGACAGAGGGCAAGTGCAGAAGGAGGAGAGAGAGAGGGAGACAAGAATCTGAAACAAGCTCCAGGCTCCATGCTGTCAGAACAGAGCCCGACACGGGGCTCGAACTCACAAACTGTGAGATCATGACCTGAGCCAAAGTCAGATGCTTAAATGAGTGAGCCACCCAGATGCCCCAATTATACCTCTATTTTAAAAAATGATGTTTTCTGTCTGGTCTTTTTTGCAAGCTAAAAGTCCTTTATTTATATAAATATAATTTATGTATAAATATATATAAATATATAAATTTATATAAATAAATAATTTTATATAAGTACCTTATTCATCCTAAAATCTGGAATTTGTTACTTATGAACAAACTTAAGAACAATGCTTTAACACTAAATATTTAACACAAACCCAAATTCAACCAAAAGGATATCTTATTTCACAGAATTAAAAGAATGTGTGATATACTATAGCTTACCCAAAAATATCACTGTTATTCCTTCTAATGCAAATGAATATTTGATTATAAATAAAATTTGCCTTTATAAGACTGTTCACAAACCCACTGATTCACAACTGGGCAAATACATCTTAAATTAACTTCTGAATGGTTGAAAATATGTCCAAGGAACCTAAGTGGAAACACATAAAACACAACTCCTTTTGGAAAAAAATCTTATTTTATACACATTCAAGAATAGCCATCCATTCTGTCAAACTAGTTACCAAGGATGCTTCAATACTTCTTGAGTCATCCAGAATTGCTGTAGCACAAAATCAAAATAGTAATGACCTTTCTGTCATTGCAACTGGTTTTAGACATCACTTCAGTTTTTAAAAATTGAGGAGAAATTTTAATATACCAAAGAAGGTACTGCATAATAAAAATGGAATCTATTTAAATAATCACCCATGTGAACTGTCAATAAATTGCTCTGTTAAAAAAAAAACAAAAAATAAAAAGAACTCTGGTCATTAAAGGTAATGATATCTGAGGACATTGTAGGAATAGGCTCTAGAATGTTTCAGAGTCTCACTCAGTCTGGCCTTGAGGAAGGCCAGAATGTTTCAGACACTCACTCAGTCTGGCCTTGAGGAAGAAAGTACAAACAGTCAAGGAGTAACACTGTGACCTGGGATGAATTTCTTGCCATCACTTCTTGGCAATGGATAGACTCCAAAGCTATGACTATATTCTCTGATACTGCCTCACTCCCCTATCATACTCTCAGTAGAAAACTGAGGTGTATCTCAATAGAAAATGAGCCAATCAATGTCAAGGAAATAAATCTGTTCTCTATCCCAAAATATATAATCTTTAAAAAAAATGGCACAAAGTAAGTAAGAGGCTGAATGAATTTAAAAGATTTATACATGTTTCCATTGCGTCTGTGTGTGCTATACTTTAACAAAAATTTACTTTTTATTTTAAAAGTCAGGAAATGAGCTTCAGAGAGGTTCATTAACATACTTATGTTACATGCTCACATGGCATAGTAAAGGTAGAACCTGATACAAACCTGTATCTATCCATCTGTCTGACTCCAAAGACATTAGATGCTATTGGTGATTATACTATACTGTCTTCGACTCAAATTAAGTACACCAAAATAATTAATCATTCCATATACATTAAATGCTTATGTGAAATGCACTAGGCATTGTGCTGGGTACGCGAAGCTTGTAACTATACAGTGGTAACAAATTATGCCAATAATTAAAATTTATTTTTGATCATAGACATTGCTATATATACATAAATAAAATGTAAGTCCATGGGGCGCCCGGGTGGCTTAGTCGGTTAAGCGTCCGACTTTCGCTCAGGTCATGATCTCGCGGTTCGTGGGTTCGAGCCCCGCGTCGGGCTCTGTGCTGACTGCCAGCTCAGAGCCTGGAGCCTGTTTCAGAGTCTGTCACTCCCTCTCTCTCTGACCCTCCCCTGCTCATGCTGTCTCTCTCTCTCCTAGAAATAAATAAATAAAACATTTAAAAAAAAATAAAAAATAAAATAAAATAAATAAAAGGTAAGTCCTATACAGAAATGTACCCTTTGAAGGAATCAAGAAAGGCTTTATGAAGAAAATGGTATCTAGGATAGCTCAAAGGACAGATAAAGTTTACCAGGTAGAGAGAAGGTCTGACAGTTAGAAAACATGAGGGAAACATTTCCAAAGCCATGTGACTGAGAAAGGGCTGGATCTTTAAAAGTAATGGGTTTGAGCATAGCTTTAATGCATACACACAGGAAAATATGCAAGCAAACTTGGCTGAAGCAGATGGGAGTAGAAACTAACAGAACTAATAGAAGCATATAACCATCAAACTTTATGCCAGGAAAAGAAATCAGGATTTCTTCCTGAAAATACTAAGAAATCATTAAACATTTTTGAGTGGAGGAATTACTTGATTAAAGCGATAATTTGGGAACTATTAGTCTGGTAGCAGGGAAGGTGGCAAGAGTCAAAAGTCACTTGGAGGATGTTGGCAGAGAGAGGGAAGAGTCAAAACATTAGTTTCAAATCCTGGGAGGACAGAAGAAAGATGACATCAGAAATAGAACTGTGAAAGCTAGCAGGGACAAACAAGGTTCTTAATGTTCTTTCATATTTCGTTTGTTTAGGCTTAGCTAAGGGTGGGGTGATTTTGTTTTTAAAACACTGAATTTAAAGTGGCAGAGTGATATACAAATATAAATGTCCACGAGACCAACTGGAGAAGTAAGATAAAAACTTGAGAGGGACTGGAGAGTCACCCTATTGAGGATAATAAAATCAATTATGAGGGCAAAAGGGAAAAATTAGCATGAAAGCAGTTCTGCGTGTTAATGTGTAAGAAGAGGATTGACAAAGGAAAAAGAGACCACATTACATTAAAATGTACAGACCTATTATGGATGATTTAAAGATGTGTAACTTTACTATGTTTTTCATTTTAACCTTAGCTTTTTCCACCCTCATCTACTGTAGAAATAGGAGCGGACATATTCTGGTCACAAAAGATACGGGTTCTACCCTATAGTTTCAGGTAACTAACAGTAAAAATAGCACCTGGCCCTTCAGCGCGGGTGTGTGCGTGCGCGCACACACACACACGCACGCACACACACACACACACACACACACACACACTATATAATTGGATAAAGGTTTTCACAGTAAGGAAAGGAAGCTGTCAAAGAGCCCCTAGATACTACCTGGTGAATAGTTTTGCCAGTTCCTGTCCTGCCCAACTGCCAGCAACACTTTTTAAATTAATTGTTAACATATGGTCATTAAATTCACAACAAGAATGCATTACAAATAGACCTCTTCTGCACCATAGTTGTATTCACAAGAACTTGCCAGTAAGTATGCTTTTTTAAATTTAAGAGATGCTTTATCTTAATTTCTGATTTAATTTGGTAGTAATTCAACAATTCAGTTTTCAGTTTATCTACCCTCCAGCCTCAGTTAAGAAGTTAATGTTCTAGAAATAACATTTAATGTATTTTAAAAAACTTACTATTTCAATAGGCCTTGAAGAAATTTTCTATAAAACAAACAAAAATTATTGCTTCCTGGTTTCCGTTTTGAAAATTTGAATTTTAGGAAAGGGGTAGTATGAGATTGGGCTAAGTGGCTTTTCACAGAATAAAAATGCCTGTAATTCCATCAAAGTATAGCTTCTATAAATCAAGATATTAAAGTAGAACTAAAGAAATTATTTACTACAATTGAATTTTTTTCAGAGAAATCTAACTGTACAGCAATTAGAAGAAAAAGAAGCTGTGCTGGTAGGAGAAGAAACAGATTCAGAGTGATATATCCTAAACAGTGAAGAATGCATATTAGGTCACACCCTTGGCTTTGCTCAGGTGGGCAGTAAAACATCATCAGCCATGTTAATCCCAAATTTAACTCAAGTTCATGAACATTTACTGAGTACCTACTGAGCCAGTCCTGAAGGAAAGGATGAATAAGTTGACAAGTCAACCAAAAGATATCTAATGCAAAATCAAGACAGATACGAATTTTCTACATTAGTTCTAATTTCAGATTGCAAATCTTAATTTTTGTGTTGGGAAAAGGGCATCACTGTGTCTAGTGTACCAGTCCAGGATTTTCATATACCCACACTTTATTGTCATTATGATTTTTATTAGAACTATGTCACCCTAACATACTGGTTCTGGATGAGAAAGACGGTTATCTTATTCGGGATGATGATGATGATGATGACGACAACGACAATGACAATAACAACACAGATATCTTAAGTACAGTTTCAGGCCTAGCATATTTTATCAAGTACACGTCTGTTTCCTGTCAACATTTTTATGAGGCAAGATATTTTAACTGGGATTCTCCTTAAGAAAAGACCTCATGTGTGAAGGGAAAAATGTTTTGTGAACAGAAGGCAAGGACATACAATGACCATAAATTAATACCCAGTGGTAATTTTATAGTGCTCAGCATCTGGGTCTATCAGCACCCTATTTTTTATCCCAGTACCCTATTTTTAAGGCATAGATGATTATAGGTAATCTTCAATTTGATTATGTTCATGATGAAGGTCTTTAGATCACTTAATACCTCAGATCTAAAAATGAAGGAAAACATACAGACCAAATACAAAATCTTCTGCTTTTTACCTAGAACACCAATAAATCCAGGAGAAAATTAAATAAAAACACAGATTTTATAGGTCAAATACATAGTCCACTACTTTGGGTCTCATAGGTACATTAATGGTCTGGTACCTAAAAGGCAACAACTGATTACAATTAAATCAGAGCATTTATTGCCAAAGTCTATAATAAACAAAGAGAAAAGGATTAGTGGATAGAGTGCAGGTAAGATGAAAAGTCTCCTGAGGTCTGATATTTGAAGATGGAAGTAACTATGAGCATATAATCCCTGAGGATATATGCAGCAATACTAAAGAGGCCACAGGATGTATAGAAGGCTTGAACTGGGTTAAATGTAAAATGACTGTATTTTGACTAGATGATCTGAAAAGTCACCTTTAGCCCTAAATATCAGTTACTTTATACCTTACACTTTTATTGAGGCTGTACCATGTTAAGAGGAACCTTCAGAACCAAGAGGAAAGAATTTAGTGAGAGTAAGAGTAACTACTAAGTTGAAAAATTCAATTTCGGCCTTTTAAAAAACAGTAGAGAGATAAATGACTTTTGCCCATAGAAGACAGAGAGGAAAATGTTTCTGCTTGGGAAATCTATTACTTATAGCTACTTGTTGCCTAAAATTGAGCATAGTACAATGATTTTTAAGTATATGAGTACAAGGAAATAAAGTGTATTTTATGTTTCGTAAAAAATCTAAAAAGGAATAGTCTTATTCTTAGACTCTTTCTCTGTGCCTTGTCTCCTCAATATTTCTGATTTGATTGGCTCCTTTCAAGCAACAATATGTACAGAAGAGCAATCTAAAACATGAGCTTATATAATTGATTCAAAAACAAGTATGATTAATTTAACTTCATTTGGCTATAAATTCTAATTTTTTTCAAATTCAGAAATTTAGATTTAAAGCTTACTAGATCAAAAACACAGAAATGTCCTTATCAGTAGCAATGAAGTTCTATCTCAGCTAAGGCTTTACTTTTCCCAGTTTTTTGAAGAGCTCTTAACCAACTGAATCTCAAAGTAAATAGCCTTTCCCTTGAAATAAAAGTGCAGTTTGTTTAAGTATTAAGTTAAAGCTCTGGTTGTTTTGTCTAAGAAAGCCATCTTCACAAGACAAAAGTATTTGCCTTTGTTTAGGGGTCAGGTCTATGAGTTGCTACTTTTTTCTGTTTACACACTTTAAAAAACATTAGAAATAAAATAAGCTAGTTAACAAAACAAAGTTCTCTTTATTTTAATGAAATTATACTTAAAACAATTTATGGTTCAAAAGATGAGACTTCTTTAATTTAATCATTTAAAAATATTTGGTTCAATAAGTATTCTTGTAAATTTACAAAACCAAGCATTCTTCTGAAAATAATTCATATTAAACCTAATGTATATGTTCCCAAGTTTTGTATTAGACTTCTCTTACACAGTATAAATCTCTAACATTCATCTCTCATTTATAGAATATATGCAAGTGACACAAACAAATGTAAAGAGAATTTTGTAATGATTATTGAAATGTGATAGTAAACACATATGATCAGACGTATTACTATCCTATTTTAACATATAGACTACATTTTAAAATATAAATAACCAAGGAACTATTCTGAAAACTCATTAAGTAAACACATAAATAGGTGCTATCCACATGTATGTTTCTACTTCATTCTAAAAAGTAGACACTTTGACACATTTTCCATCTGATATATGGCTTCGTATCCACCCAGGGAGTTTTAGACTCTATTAGATTACAAAGAATAGAATTATAAAAACTGTTACCAAGCCACAGCTTCTCGGCTTTTAAACAGAATAAATGGGAGGCACCTGGATGGCTCAGTTAAGCACTGGACTTCCATTCAGGTCATGATCTCGCAGTCCATGAGTTCAAGCCCCACGTCTGGCTCTCTGCTGAAAGTGCAAAACAGAGCCTGAAGCCAGCTTCAGATTCTGTTTCTCCCTCTCTGTCTACCTCTCCCATGTTCCCATTTTGTCTCAAAATTAAATATTAAAAACATTTTTTTAAACAGAACAAATGGCATTTTTGTTCATAATTATCTACCAAATGTCCTTGTCATTCCAGAAATTTCTACCCATAGTTATTTTCTAGCTTTTTAAATTTCAAATTCAGCTTCACCAAATGCAGTTTTCTACATAACTAGTGTTAAAACAGCAGGTACTAAACATAATATTTGAAAACTGAGTTTTTAATTATAATAATTATATCATAGCAGTCTCTATGGTCAAACATTACTTTCAAACAGGTTAGTCAGTATAACATTAATATTTGTTATTTAATAAACTCTAAGGATATTTCTACATGCATCAGAAATCTAGAGAGAAGAGAATAAATCAGCCAATTATTCAGCTATTCATTAAGAGCTAGGTGGGTTTTATTTTGAAGTAACCAGTGACATATTCAAATATTTGGCCTAAAATTTTTCATGTTTTATCTAGATATTTACCAAGAGTTTTAATGTATTACTAGGCAATGATTATTTAGCTCAATTTCTAATACTTCTTGAAGTATATCTTACATCTGAAAGAATTAGATAATATACTCAATTTTTCATACTGAGTCAAATAGTAATACATAATTAAAATGTATTTAGTCTAGGCACTAGGCTTGTGAAATGTTTTATTTCTCTTATTAGCACAAAGTAAGAAATTTTGTTTTATAACTTTGCTACCCTGGAATTGGTAACCCTTTTAAATTCTATTTTAACCATTAAAAAATACTGCGAGGAAACTAAAGTACAGAGGATTTAGTCTTATAAAAGTTGCTCTCCAAATAGTTGAGTGGTGTGCCAGAGGAAAACATAGGAAACAAAGGCCAAATAAGGAACTTATATGATATGAAGAAGCAGGAAAACCAAAACCAACACTATATATAAATACTAGATGCTTATACTACACTAGAGAATAAGATAACTATAATGTTTAGCAGCGAAAAGAACTTGTGGCATGAACATTCAGTCAGATAGTAGAAAAGCAAGTAAGAGTAAGCTGAGGAAGGTACGTAATAGTGCTGTGCCCAGAAATTCCATACAGAATAAAAATTATATGTTAAATATATGCCTAATCTAACTCATTAGGATAAGACAGTTATAATTTTTTTAAATGATGGCCATGAATACTTTCACATAGCTTTTTCACATATCTTACCAAATCTTCAAAACAACTCTCAGTTAAGTAGTTTAATATTATGAAACATAACAAAAGAAATATATAATACTTATGCTTCATATAAAACAAATAAGAAAAGTAGATCATCTTATAGTTAGAGAATCCATAAAAACATAAAATATATAGCTCAGCCATCTGTGTCTCAGGAGCACTGATGCAAAAAATAAATGTGAGTTTCTGTTTGCTTCTGAGTAATAATACACAAGTACCTCTTCTCTTCGAGCTGCTCATCCTCTATCTTCCCTTAGTCATGCAATTCAGTTTATCTGGCATATTCTTTGTCCTTTCTGTCAACCCTGCTTCTGTTCAATTTCAATTTCCCTCTTAAAGCCTTCCCCAATGAATCCAATCTACTCAATTTTTTTCCTTCTGTGTATACTACAATTAGGAAAATCCTAAAACTAGGTTTTATTCCAAAATTTCATTTGCAAATCAGTTGTTTGAAAATTAGAATGGTGTTTTATGTAAGAAAACGTGTTATAAAATTTCCAGACTTTGAATAAAAAAGCCTTTTAAACTTACAATAATAGAAATACCATTTGAGGTGAAAAGTAACAGAAAATTATTTCCTAATATTATTATAGCTTATAACAAATGTTAGTGTTGATTCAATTAGCAGAACATGAGGGAACATACCAAGTCCTGTATTGATTATCAATAGAATTTTTGGATGCCTTCTGGAAAGACTTTCAAAGTCTAACTGCAGTGTACAACAACTACAACAACAACAAAACAAAAGTTAACATCATAGGCTTTAGGTTGATATCCTTAGAAAGGCCTGTGTGTAAGGTTGGCCTTTGGCTGGTTTCTGGGAATTGTGATTTCAGGAGGGTTACACCATTCACATAGTGGCTCACTATGCCTAAACTGTTTGTACAAACAATATGGTTTATACTTAACATCTGCTTTCCATCCAGGAGTTTGAATTTTGGTATATACTAGGCAAAGGGCATCTACATGATCAGCCTCCTAAAAAAACCTTTTGACACTGAGCTCAAATGGGCTTCCCTGGTGGATGTTTCACATTTGTTATCACAAGTAATTGAGGGTGTAATTTATTGCAATTCGTGTGACTCTACTAAGGGCTCTTGGTAGCTTAAACTTCCATTTCTCCAGACTTCCTCCTGTAAGCCTTTTCCCTTTTCTTCTATCCTTTCCTTGCCTCTTTTTTCTTTATAAGCTTTTGCTATAATAATTCTATCAGCGAGTATGACTATATGCCTAGTTCTGTGAGTCTTTCTAGCAAATTACTGTATTTTGGGGGGTTCCTGGGCCCCCCATCCCAGGATATTACTATATTTTGTCTCATTTCCATTAAATGTATGACTATTTCATTCTTAATACAAGTAAAGTAGTCATTGTATTCTTATCCTTCTCATTTGTGATTAAGGTTGTTCAATGAGGTTCTTTATAAGAGGATGAGCAAGAGAGAAAGGTTTTAGTAAATAACTAAACCATATTTAGGAAAGAAGAAAAGTTAAATAAGATGTATGTATATATGAGGGGAAAAATACTGCTTGAAATAGAATAAACTGAAATGTGAGTTGAGAAAAGGGTTCAAGGTAAGGAAGGAAAGGAAGGAAACCTGGAACATTTCTATGAAGAAGAAAGCAGTGGTAGATGCAGATATGAGTCCAGTCATTTACTGTGTTTGCCACCATCCTGGTACAGAACATTCTGGTTGTCAAGTCCCTATGAAAGACGATTACTGACATCTGAAGTACAAGTAGATAAGTCCTTAATAAATACTTGTTAACCAAGCTTAACCTTCTCCTAAAATAGCGACAGAGTCACCTAATTTTCCCCCCAAAAATTAAAAATAAATGAGATATTCTTTTCAGAGAAGTTTTCTAAAATGCCTAATGACAAGATGCCTAGAAACGTTACAGCAAACTTATTGGAAACAAAAAAGAAATAAAGGTCACATATCAAAAATTCAGAGCTTAAAATAATCAAATGGTAGCAAATAATATTTTACATGAACAACTAAGAGTTGAAAAAGATCTTTAAAGGTAAAAAAAGATAATTTGAGATAAGAAAATTCTGACCACAAAGAAAAACAGGGAAGTCTATGAAATAGAGCATGAGGTTCAAATTAGAAGTTAGCTAAAGCAAAACACAATTCAAGCCCTTACCACGATTTTAAACCAATAATAAAATGTTCTTTAAATAAATCAAAAACAGGAAGTCAGATAGATTATAGCTGGTCCACTTAGTCTTGGTGAAAATAAATGCACTCGTGATTGGAAAGTAAATAAGAAAAGATTATTAATAAAATCACAATTTGTATAGACTTTTACATTTCTCAGAGATCATTTATACACCATACCTCAATTGAGTCTTAAAACAATCCTGTAAGAGGAATGAACATTTTAACATCCCCCTTTAAGAATTAAAAAAAAAAAAGAGGTTCATCCAGATAAGTGATTGATTTTAGATGTATCAACTAATAGAAGAAGAGCTTATATCAGAGCCCAGATTTCTCTATTTCTTAAAAATGGGATTTTCCTTTCCCCACCAATGTATTTCAAATGGTGTCTTTCAGAAGAGGCCTTACAGATACATTTGGGGTGACGAGGGAAGTGTTGGAAAGAGGAATTATCAGGCTCTAGCCAGAGATTTAAAAGAAATGCATCAGAAGGAAAATCAAAGTGGAAACTGTGTATCTTTCCAGTCATATGTGTAATCTAGTAAGGATTGTAGGTGATGCAGTTTAATAGTGATTACGTATTGAGGGACCAACTCATATCCTTTCCACGTAAGATGTAGAAAGCTAGAAACAGTATTGTTTCCAAACTTACACACACACACAAAAGGCAGTTAATCTACAAAATCATAAATTTTCTTGAACCCCTGAGAGGTCATGTAAGTAAAGACAGACACCTCCAAGGAAAAACAGGATGTGAGCACTTGGCTACCTGAAGCAGATGAGAGATGGAATAGAGGCTGGTAAGGACTCAGGGAAAATTGCTAACAAACAGTTGAAGGCTGAGTGTGAACCAGCACAAGGGGAATCCCTGGGAGCCAGAAACATCAGGGAAATGCTCATCTACTCACTGACTCTTCTTCTCAGGTTCCTCACTGGCACTCATAAGAAAAGTTGGGGGGGGGGCGGGGGAAAGACTGCAGAGACCTCCTTCAAATAGCAGGCCTGGAGGACAGGAAAAGCAGCTACTGTGAAAAAAGCACAAAGCCCCTACCCAGTCCCCTTCCCCCCAAAAAACAAAACAAAACCAAAATAACCACCTTAACTAATGATGAAAGGTCAAAAACCCCTGTAGCCCTCAGGGCACAGGTGAAGCTTCAAAGCTGAGGGAAGAGAACAGAAAAAAAGCCTTCCATCCCTGGAGGGAAAGGAAGGAAAAAATCCTGAATTTACTACTAGTGATCCTCCACCACTGGGATAAGACAGGATTACCCAGAAGATGTACCCAGAGTCACCCTCTGTCCTATACTGCCAGGCCAGCAATCATCAAGTAACAAATAGAGTCCACTTCTAGGGAAGGTGCCAGATAGTAAGAAGAGACTCTGTGTAAGACTCAGAACAAATTAAAGACTTGGAGCTGAAGGCAGACCAGATATTGAGTAAAACCCTAGAGCAAACCAGCCTTTACTCTGAATACAAAGCAATGCTAGAGAAATCTGAAGCCCACGATGAACTAATACCAAAGCAACAACAAAACCCAAGCCCAGCAAAAACCCTGTCTACATTAACTGCTCTCCCAATACATGAAAGGACTAGAAAAAAAAAGGAGGCATGCCAATTTCTAAGCTGTATAATATTTACCTCAGTCTCCACTGTCCTAAACAAGATGTTTAGCTTTCAGCCAAAAAGTACAAGACATATGAAAAAAGAAGAAAAAAAAAGACCAAAAGAAAAAAAAGTCACATAGTCAACCAACAAAGAAACAAACTGATATGAGAAAGTTATTGGCATTATCAGGCAGGAAATTTAATTTCAAGAATCTATGATTAATATGCTAATATATTGTAGTGTAAAAACGTGGACCAAGAGCCAGGACAAATGGGAAATTTCAGTAGAAAGATGGAAACTATAAAGGAAAATCAAATCAAATCAAAACCTGGAAATAAAAACACAGTAACAGAGATAAAGGCTGCCTTTGACAAAGTCATCAGTAAACTCAACACAGTGAGGAAACCATCAGTCAACCTGAAAATAAGTAAAACAAAAGCACTCACAGTGAAACACTGAGAGTAAACTAAAAAAACACAATTAACAAAATAAAAAAACACAAGTATGAATAAAAAAGAGAACAGATCACTCAAGTGCTATGTGACTATATAAAAGACTAACATTCCTATAAGGAAAAGAGGAAAACAAAAGAATAGAGAAAAAATATTTGAAGATATTTGAATAGCTTAAAACTTTTCATAATTAGTAAAATATAACAAAACATAGGTCCAACTTGATCAGAAAACATAAAGCAGGAAAAGTATCATATCTAGATGTGTTGTATTCAAATCCCATGATATTTAAAAAAAATCACTTGATGGCATCCAGAAAAAAAAGAAAAAAGGAATTACAACAAACTTCTAATCATAATTTGTCATACAGAAGATAACGGAGTGATACCTTTTACAGAGGTATCAAATATCATGGAGTAGAGACCAGCCAACCCCACTACACCCTACCTAAATTCCTCAACCAAAGAATCCATCAGTATAAGAAACGATTGGTCTACACCATTATGTTCTTGGGATAATTTTGTTACAAAGACACAGGAAATGAAACAACAGTCTATACATCCCTACCTCTAGTTTTGTTTCCTCCAACTCACTCTGATACTTGAGTGAACTTTGTGTGTGTTTCAGATTTTTTTTAAATTAAGTTTATTTATTTATTTTGAGAGAGAAAGTGAGTGCATGCATGTATGTGCACACAAGTCACAAGAGGAGCAGAGAGCCAGGGACAGATAGAATCTCAGCAGGCTCTGTGTTCTCAGCATGGAGTCTGATGGGGGGTACTCTATCTCAGGAACTGTGAGATCATGACCTGAGCTGAGATCAAGAATCGGATGCTTAACTCACTGAGCCACCCAGGTGCCCCCTGAATTGACTTTTTAAAAACACAAGTCTGACCCTCTATAAACTCAAAATCCCTAGCAGCTCCAATTTGCCTTCAAGAAAAATCAAAACTTAACATTCTTCAAAATCCTCTCTAATCTGGTCCCTGCCTACTGATCTAGCTTCATCCCTCAAGCACCCCTCATACCTTTTGTTCTAGCCATATCAAGCTATAAGAAATCTCTTAAATATGCATATTTAGTCTTACTTCTGTACTTGTATGACTTACTAATATTAGAGATGTTTCCTTTTGGTCAAACCCTACTTAGATTCTTAATCACAAAAACTAGAACCTCTCCCTCATGAGAATGCAAAGAAATCTGACTGTCTTTATTCTCTAAACAGGTATAGTACCAAGCAGTAACCTGGTATTAACACCGCTGCTCTTACTCTTCTTTGGAGAGGAAATCTTAAATCATCTGAAAAATCCAGGACCCCACAGTGGGGTTGCCTTTCTGGAATGTAGAGCAAAGGGAGTGCCTGATAGCCTGACATCTGAAGGTGACCTTTTGCCAATGGGACCACTGTTAGGAGAAAGGAAAGATGCCTACCTCTTTTTGCCCAGGCCAAAAATTCTAGGTTAGTGATGTTTCTTTAGCCAATTAGAAGTCCCTTACATCATTAAAGGTTTTATAATGAATCCAGTCATAAATTTTTATGATTTTGTATACATATGAATTATGTATTTTAAATACATCATTATACTTTTTTCAATACTGAAAGGAGTTTCTATTTCCCTATTCTTCAATAAACACACTTTTAACAAAAACAAATGAGCATAATTTTTAGACTAGCAGGGCCTTTTTTCACAGGGATGTTGAAAATATTAAATTTTACTAACTTCTAGGACAAGTCACAAAGACCTCATAGAAATTTGCTTACAAACAAAAGAAAGTGGTCAAAGCCTGTAGATATCATGAAGGTTGGGGAAGGAGAGAGAAAGGAAAAAAAGAGAAAGAGAGATAGACAGACTGCCTTCTGTCTCAAGACAGAATTTTTTAAAGGACAAAAACTTTTGTACATGCTGCTTCTTTCAATTATTTTTTCAACTAATTCCAAAACTGTCTGTCAAAATTCAGGTAGAAATCTCTGCTTTTCAGTCACCATCAAATATGATTAGTGGCCGACTACATTCTAGGCACTACAGTAGGCAGTGGGAGACAGAGGAGAACATGACTTCATGTTTTCTGCATTCATAAAATTTAACAAATTCTAATCTCCTCCAAAGCTCCTCCTGTAAGTCTTCTCTCAACTGTGCACACTAAGTTTTAAGCCCACCTCCCAAATGTTTCCATAATATGCTGTTTATTTTTTGGTCAGAGCACATTTTATTGTAATCATCTTTTGACTTATGTCCACTATGAGACAGGAGCTCTTTAAACACTGGCACTCTGTTTTATTTCTGTATCTTCATCACTCAGGCTTGTGTCTGGCAAGGTCAATAAATACATTTTTAATTAAAGAAAGAACAAAATAAAAGAAAGTGTTGAGATGGTCTGCCTTTTTAAAAATAAAAGATGTATATTAGATGCCAGATATCTAAGATAAATCACACATATTAATAATTTTTAGATATTTCTATCATGAATGACATATAATGCATAACATATACTAAGGTACTACAGAGTTAAAGATCTTAGTTAGGAAATAAAATCTACAGCAATGTTTCATAATAATTTAGGCACTGTTATAAATATTTTAGAATCACAGGAGAAGATTGTAAGAAACAGCCGAGTATATGAGACAAGAAGAAAGGGAGGGAGAAACCAGAAATAATCTAGTAATCACAAATTTAAAAAGGAAAAATACTAAATTCCTTACAAATTATTTTGCCTATTTTTCTTACCACAGCAACAAAACAGTATAGTAGAATAGATATTAAAGTAGTACAGAAAGGCAATTCTCTTGGGGCGCCTGGGTGGCTTAGTCGGTTAAGCGTCCGACTTTCGCTTATGTCATGATCTCGCGGTTCGTGGGTTCGAGCCTCGCGTCGGGCTCTGTGCTGACTGCCAGCTCAGAGCCTGGAGCCTGTTTCAGAATCTGTGACTCCCTCTCTCTCTGACCCTCCCCTGCTCACGCTGTCTCTCTCTCTCTCCTAGAAATAAAAAAAAAATAAAAAAATAAAAAAAACATTAAAAAAAGAAAGGCAATTCTCTCCTTCAGAAATGCGTTCCTTATAACTTTTCAGACTCTGATTAAATACGCTAAAAAATAGAGAATAAAAATACCAACATTTAGGGTATACATATTTAAAATATAAAAACAAAAGGTATTACACTATTATCACGTCTTTCTACAAACAACACAAACAAATGAAGTATTTATATCAGTGGGTTTTTTAGTTTTTTGGTTTTTTGGTTTTTTTTTAAAAAAAAAAGCTTCCTTGCACAAGCAAGGAAGGGGCAGAGAAAGAGTCCCAAGCAGGCTCTGTGCTGTCAGCATGGAGCCTCACAAGAGGCTCGAACTCACAAACCATGAGATCATTACTTGAACAGAAATCAAGAGCTGGACGCTGAACTTGCTTCATCCAGGCACCCCAAGGATGACAGAATTACTTTAAAAAGCTTTATAGGTTTCTTATGTTTCAAAAACATTTCATAAGCCCACTCATTCAGGCAAATGCCATGCCCACAGATGTCGGAAATAAGTTCTTCTCTATCTTGGGGTCTCTGTAAGGCTGCTGTGGGACAAGGCCCTGAAGCCTTTTTTTTAACAGAGAAAAACTGGAAGTTGTGCCATTAAGATTCCCAGAAGGTTTTTTGTGTGTCTACAAGAGTCCATGAGGGTCATCTCAAATTTTTCTGAGATTTTAAAAAAGGTATGATAGTTACACCTTAGTTTCATTTTTACCTTGAGGTCAAATTTTCAAAACTTTCCTCTTTTGATCTTTATTCTTAGGCCCTTTCTCCTGTGATAACCTTTGCAGGTTGGAAAAACTTTTCCTGAGCCCTTTACATTTCCTCCAAATTCTGTTTGAAAACAAGAATTTCCTTTTTAACTCATCTCTCTCCACCCACATCTCATGAGGTATTGCTAAAAGAAACAGTTGAAAACACTTTAGACATTCTTCATAATACCCTCCTTTGCCAGATGTCTCAGTTCTCTAAGTACATTTTTTTATTTTCCATGTTACTGTAGGTGTACAGTTTTCCTAACTTTCTGCCACTAGATAACAAAGATATTCTTATTTTCAGTTTCAAATAATATTGGCATCACTTTCTTTAAAGCCCTCACCAATAGTCTCAATGAATCTATTTCAAGTTTCATGATTTCTTGTCCACCCACCAACTGATCCTATGTCCTTTTCATTTTTGTTACAGTAGCACCCCACTTCCAGATATTAAGTTCTGTTCTCATTTTCTATTGCTGCATAACAAATCATCCCCAAATTAGTAGCAGATAAAATAACAACTCTTTTATTATGCTGATGGGTTGTATAATTCAGAACTTTAGACAGTGAACAGTGCAAATGGTCATCTCTGCATACTCCATGATATCTGTACCTGAGTTGGGAAGACTCAAACAGCTAGGGGCTTCTTCATCAATGGCTCTTCCTCAGATGACTGGAAGGTTTAGAGACAGCTGATCTTGGGACTGGATTTCTCATAGAATGGTGATACAGTTTTAAGAGGGAGGATTCTGAAAAGGAACAGCTAAAAAGCAAGCATTCCAAGAGACCAAAGCAAAAGATTCAAGACTTCTTCTAACCTAGCCTCAGAAGTAACATAACATCACTTCCCTCATATTTTACTGATTAGAAGCAAGTCACTAAGGTCAGCTCAGATTCAAGGGAAAGGAAATTGGAGTCCAGCTCTTGATGGAAGAGTGACAAGATCACAAGCAGCAGAATATGGGGGATGGGAGATACTGTCACCATCTTTGAAAAATTTAAGAAGTCACAATGGATATGAAAAGATTGATCAGGCTCAAGAGGAAAAAACATTGAGGCTTCAACCACTAACAACTCTCCTGAAATGATAATAATATGTACCACAAAAAAAAAAGCTATAATCATTTCTCAAAAAACTTATAAACTAGAAATTATGACAATTATTTGTTATTGGGTTCACTGTTTATCATGATAAAAACTGTTTTTATTAGTTAAATTTTATGAAAATGGTTCTATGGCCTCTATTATACTATCATTTTGAAAAAATATATATGAAAATATATGTATATATATTTATATATGAATATATTATTTATATATAATGTTATATTAATATATAATATATTCATATATAAATATATATTTAATGTATAATATATTATATGTATAATTATATTATGTGTATATATTATATATGTGTAATATATATGAATATATATATTACAAATAAGGTTCTGAATGTTCTTCTGAATAGCTTAATGTTATTAAACAGTTTACAGAAATTTTGAACCTGATAATGAAATATGTATATCCCATCATTCAAAATAATTTACCACATTGCACATGAGGAAAAAACATGTTTGGTTTTTTGTTTGTCCGTTTTTGGTTTCATTTTTTTTTTTTCTTAAGTAAGGTCTACACCCAATGTTGGGCTTGAACTCACAACCCTGAGATCAAGAGTCACATGCTCTACCAACTGAGCCAGGCATGTATCCCAAAACATGTTGTATTAAACTCTGTACTACTGACACTGTGAGAAGTATAAAAGATGAGTGAACTATTTCAAAAATATAATTTACTATCATTTTCTCTGTCCAGAAAAAGACTATATAACTACCATAATCATAATTTATCAATAAGATGGCCATTATCTTAATATTCACAATTATAACAATTATTTTATCTATCATTAGAAAGAGGGGAAAATGGTTTCAGATAATTAGACCACGGCATGAAACTCTCTTAGTTGTTCATAAGATGGATATCAATTTCAGAAACGTTTAAAAACTCATGTATTTTTTTAAGACATTAATGTTTAAATATAGTCCTCATTGATTTAACAGGAAGGATGCTATTATATAAAATCTTCACAATTCAACTGATCGAAAGTATAAATATTGTGATATTACTACTTATTTTTGCTCAAGTGTGTTGATATAGCAAAAAAACGAGATCTTTCTTGGTAAATCACTTGACTTCTAACCTGAGAAGAAATTCTTAAATGTTTGGATACATTCTTATCACATCATCAAATAAGTTTGACAAAATGTGGTATTCTTTGTACTGATCTTATTCAAATAATATCAAGAAAATCCATGAGAAAAACAGCCTTAATATTAAAAGGGGAGAGTTTTCTAGAATTATTGGAAATAACTAGCAGGCAGAAAGTTACAGATTATCCTTTTTCATTCTGAAAATTGTTAGTTGCCAGAAAA
The DNA here is from genome assembly GCF_003009895.1 of Hyaena hyaena. NCBI lineage: Eukaryota > Metazoa > Chordata > Mammalia > Carnivora > Hyaenidae > Hyaena > Hyaena hyaena. The sequence continues at coordinate 46,974 of NW_024082726.1, read as the reverse complement.
ACAAAATCTTTTCTATTTTTTTTTATTCTGAGAATAGGGCATAGGTATGGTAAATTACACTCTATTAACTAAACGTCAAATACAAACATGGTACATTAGCTTGCATATTCTTATATTTTTAATAAATTCAATTTGGCCACATGTTCACTCACTCTCTCTCATAAACAAGCAAACAAACAAATAAATGAATATTGTATTTCTCTTTGAAAATGAAAATATTAACTGAGAAATCTAACAGCACCTCCTCCAATATTTCAAATTGATAAAAATGTGCTTTTTACTTATTTTTTAATATTCTGGACCAGCATTTGTGAGGTGCCTGGATGGCTCAGTTGGTGAGTATTCGGCTGGCTGTTAGTTGTAGCTCAAGTGTGACCTCATGATTCCTGGGCCCTGCCTCAGCTCATGCTGTCATGAGGAGCCTACTCGGAATTCTCTCCCTACTTTCTCTGCCCCTCCCCCACTTGTGCATCCATGCTCTCTCTCAAAGTAAATAAACTTAAAAAAACAGAGAGCATTTTTTCTCCACTTAAAATAAAAAGATATAAAGATTTTGTGAGATAAAAATTTAAAGTATTTTAAATTTGATCAATGTTTACAATATATGTGAATTAAAGGGCTGCATTTTTTTTTCTCATTAGAACATTAGTTTAATATATAAATTAATCTTTGACTTTCAGAACTTTGCTAAATATAAAGGTCTTGCCCTCTAATTCCTATTCTCTTTCTTTCTCTAATTTTCATTATGTAGAATTAAGTCTTTTCAAAAATATTTTATTTATTAAGTACAATTTATATTTCTCATTACTTATTTTAAAAGGTGATCCTCAGATGATTCTTTAAAGAAAAACTTCCTCTTTTTAAATAAAAAACGACAAAACCAAAAACCTTAAATTACTGTTTAACCTTTTAAATTAACTCTGACTCAATTCATTGATTCTCCAAAACAGAAAGACAGCTCTTATATTTTTATTCTTGACAGCACCACTAGAGTAAAATAAGTATCTATCTACTTATACTTTACTCAAGGGAAAACATGCACAATTTTTCTTTACAAATATTTAATAACAAGATCTATTATTCCATCTTTAGATTTCTAATTAATTTCTATTATTGGTTAAAAATTAATTAATTAGCTAACTAATTAAAAGGGCTTTAGAGAAATTGCAGTCTTTAAAAAGTCCTAAATTTTAAAAATCTATAATAAGTAAATCAACTCTATTTCCCTAAACACCTCCCATTATTGCTATTCTAGTCTTTTGATATGAATAAGGTAAGCAACAGCTGCCTTTGTTCCAGATAGATATTAAAAGCCCATGAGAGCTACATACACATTTAAATTACAGAAATCTATATATAATTATCACTTCTTAAATTTCCTAAAATAAGGGGAAAAAATCCTACTGTCTCTTTTTTACCTCAAAGAAAATTAGTGAGATAATTTTTGGCTTGTTTTAATTCAGCCTTGCTATGACTCTAAAAGTTTTTTAAAAGAACAAGAAAGAGAAAATATATTACGGTGACTCAAAAGAAAATCAGGTAGAATACAAACAGCCTATTTCACATTTTAAATCTATAACGTGGACAGTTTACTGAGGTCAGAAGGGTTAGGAAATCCTCACTAAACAGAATTTTATTTGTACAATTTGTTATGCAAAGGATGTAAGAGGAAAGCCTATCTTTCCCCATTGGTGGAAACTACTAAAGTTTATCAGTGTTTAATAGAACTCAAATTTGGAAAAGAAGCCCAGGAGTTGATTCAGGGAATGGCTGGGAAACAATTGGAACGGGAAGGTCCCTGAGCAAGGGCAATCATTTTTGTTCTGGAAACGAGCATCTCTCAGATAAAAAAGAGGAATCAGTATATGATCCAACTGGATGAACAACTTTGACACAGTAAAATAGAGGAACTGGCTAAGACCAAGTGAAGATAGTAATAAAATGCAGAAAATTTCCCTCAGTAACACCTGCCATTAAACTTTATTGGCGCGGAAGAAACTAATGCCAAACATTCATTGAAAACACAAAAGCCTAGTTTCCCTCACAGGTATAATTAGCCTGAAAGTCCCAGCAAGTGAAGAAGCTGATGGAAAACTAAACATTAAAGGCAGCTGAAGAGGCAAGAAAAGAACCTTTGAGGGACTGTCAGCTAGCAAAGTGCCCTCCTTATTCACTGTGCCCTCCAGGCTAGGCCACTTACAAAGGGAGAGGTTTCTAAGCACACCATAAGTTTTAAAGGACCAGGCAGAGGTGCCAGCTCTAACCTACCTTGGTCTGAGCTTGAGCTCTCATCCAGTCAAGATAGGAGCTAGGTAAGAATGATTCTCAAACAGGAGACTTAAAATGCCCCACCCACTCCACTTTCCCTCCAAACCCCTCATGTAAATAAGTAATCTAACTGGGAATGTGGACACAGAGATGAAACCACGTAACTTCTATTTCTCACATAAAATCCTGCTGAGATTCCTAATTCTCTGCAAACTTCCCAGTGTTCAAATTGTTATTTTCTGTATGCCTCTGTAGTGAATAAAATTAAAATCCTAGACATAAAGAAAGGAGTAGGCCCTGTGGAAGGAAAAACTGACAAAGGAAAATAGTGAAAAAAGATCAAAGGTTATGTTTATGGTCTGGGAAATATAAAAAGCGTATATAGGTAGGTGACCTGTGATATGATAGGTTTATAGATTTAATTTACAGTAAGCTCCCAATGTCCTTTCACAAGAATATTCCAGGTTAGAGAAAAAAGGAAAGAAGACAGACTTCTATCCCCCAAATTGTAAGCAATAAAGTCATTTTTGATATCTAAAGATTTTCCTTTTCCTTTATGTATTTTGCCTTTTCTCAATAATAAAAATATAAAAGGACTTCAGCTCTGGAATATTTTCCTGTATTTTCTCTTTTCATATCTATCTCAGAGCTGACAAAGGATTAGGATAATGATGATAGGAGGGATAAGATAAGGTGATATAGAAGATAAGGTAACAATCAAGGGAAAGCAAGAAGGAGGAATATTGAATGGATCACATATGAGCACGCCTCATGCCTGAAGGATGTACATTCCTTCACCGAATATTAATTAAGTACCAATTAAGCATAAGACACTAGACTACAAAATGAACATGATATATTTTTACAGCCTTTATATATGCTTACTTCCCTTAGGTATGAGAACTTTTACATTGCTCTTAATAAGCAATTCAATACATGATTGCTAAAACAAAGTTGTAATGAAGAAAGAGGGCTAATATATAGAGATTTTCCTATTAATCTAAGTTTCGAAAACTTCTGGAAGAAGTCATGGATCATTTAAGTCCATTTAGTGTTTCTCCTAAACCTGAATCTACTTTTCCCCCTATACAATACATGACTGCTTTCTAAAATGAAATTGTGGCCTATAAAGATCATTCAGGCATTGACAATGCTTGAGTCTCCAGTCTTGCTTCAAACACCATCAACAGCTTCTGAATATCTTAGGGACTCAACATAGTATATTAACACCAAACGAATTTTATTAGTTGCCCTAGAGTTCAGGTTAGAAGCATCTGAAATAGCAAATTCGGGAAATTTCCTGGGCTATGTAGAACACACCAGTCAAGCTATCTAAGTGAGTCTATCCAGTGTGGTAAGTTTTTACCTTTCATTGAGTTGTACTTTCCCCTTGTCTTAATGTTAGTCCCTTCCTTCCTATCACCCCCTAAATGTGAGCATTTTTTTAAACAAATTTCTAACCCCAGGCCTCAACTCCTTTTTTTTTCTTCTTTATGTTTATTTATTTTTGAGAGAGAGAGAGCAAGGCGGAGAAGGGCAGAGAGAGGGAGACAGAGGATCTGAAGTGAGAGAGTCTGATGTGGGGCTCAAACTCACCAGGCCTCAGTTCTTAACTCATCCCTATTCTCTCATTATTAAACCCACTCTTAGAGCTGAATATACTTTCTCTATGTTCTTCCTTCCAAATTTCAGATTTCTGCTAATGGCATCACAAAGTTCAGTTCATCAGTCGTGTTAACTACAAATTTTAAAAATTGTTATGTCTTCCTTGATTCTTACAACTCTTCTTTACTATACTTCATTTTCATCCTTCATTTTCAATTTCAATTGCCACTATCCTAATTCGAAGGCTTTTCAGCTCATACCAAGACTGTTAGGAAAGGCTCTTCCTGGTTTTTACCTTTAGTTTTTTTCTTTTCTTCAGTTCCTCTCACACAATGCCCTCATATTAATCGTCCTAAAATATAATTTACTATTTTTTGAATATGCTCCAAAACTGATTCTCCATTGCAGGCATAACAAAACTTTCATCCAGTATAGTTGAAACAGTAATCAGTGAATATTTGGAAAACTCGAATTTTCCTCACAAAACCTTGCTGAACTTTTAAACAATGGCATATCATATCTCTGGGTACCAAATTCCCTATCTAGTAAAATAAGTAGGTTGGACCAAATAAGCATTTTTCAACTCTTTTATTTCATTTTTTGCCCCAAGTTTGAATATTTTTTAATAAAATATTTTATTTCTCTTTTACTGTCATATTTGCTACTAATATTTTTCTAATCTGTTTGCCTTTACAACTTTAATTTTGACAGTTACCTTCATAGACATTTAAAACTTTTATAAAGGGCCAGATTGGTTTGTCTCCAGTGATTGCTCCTCTTTATTTTACTTTTAGAATATCACCATTGTAAAAACAAATATTGTGGGTTATTTGTTTATGGCCAGAGTGCTATTTGATTTTTTTGGTACATACAGTTTATTCAACTCTTTTATTTTAACTTGTTGGATTGTTTTGGGTTCTGACACTGGCAATACACCAAAAAAATAAAAAATATATATATAAAAAGAGAGAGAAAAAGACACACACAGAGACAGATACTTATTTAAGAGTCTTACCAAGAACGCTTAAAGAAGAGTTCTTGAACTCCGAGGAGGGTAAAGGAAGACAGATGCAGAAATAGTTGTGTAAAGGCTATTGTAACATGATAAAGAGATCAACTTAAGCATCTTCAGGGAGATGAGAAAGAAGAAGACATGAGTGAGAAATGTTTAGGCAATGGAGTTGACTGGTTTGGATGACTAGTCAGAGACAAAGGAGAACAATCACGGGCAGTAAAAAAAAGATTCATTTATGGCATGCATAATGACTTAAATGGAGATTCATTCCACTTAATTAGAAAGAGAAAATAGAAAGAAATAGAAAAGGAGAATGACTCTTGAATGCTGAGAACCAACTGAGGGCTGATGGGGGTGGTAGAGAGGGGGAGAGGGGCGATGGGCATGGAGGAGGGCACTTGTGGGGATAAGCACTGAGTGTTATATGGAAACCAACTTGACAATAAACTATTTAAAAAATAAATAAATAAAGCAATCTCAAACTCAAACAAAACAAAACAAAACAAAAAACAGAAGAGGCCATGAGCCTCTCCTGTAGGGTTTTCTCTTCCTTCTCACCTCTAGGTCAAGAGTCTGGGAAACTCAACATAAGACCAATGACAGGATAATTTCATAGTGTTCTGACAGTTTTAAAATTCTATTATCTGTTAGCTAAGCATTAATCCTGTGTTTGGTTTTTCTACTCCATAGTCAAACAGCTCTGCTTCCTATTCCCTAAATACACCTTACATTTTTCCAATGTCAGCCTGTTTCTCTGATATGCCCTCTCACACACACCTCTTCTTATCAAAACCTATTTATCACTCAAAAGTCAGTGCACATTCAGATTTGTTTAAACTCATATAGTACAACAGTTATTATCTACATTATACTCATAGCAACTAACTCATGATACATAGCTCATATACCTTTCCACATTATGAATCCCAAGGAGAGAAATATTTATGTTTCTGCCTCTTACACAGCCTCAAAGTAACTTGTATATGAATGGGTTCTCAAAGAGTTAATAAAGAAATTACAGAATGATTCTAAGTTATATCTACCAAAATCATTTCTCTCAGTGATAATTCTGCATAGAATTATACTGATTAGTAGTTGTGCCCCTCTCTTCTTTAAAAATCTAGATATTTTAACATATCTCCTCTTGTTTGTTTTTGTTTGTTTGTTTGTTTAGAGAGGGAGAGAGAGAGCAGGGGAAAGGGGCAGAGAGAGGGAAAGAAAATCCCAAGTAGACTTCAAGCTCAGCATAGAGCCCAATGATGACTCAGTTGGGCTCAATCCCATGACCCTGGGATCATGATCTGATCTGAAATCAAGGGTCAGATGCTCAACTGACTGAGCCACCCAGGCATCCCAATATATCACACATTAAAAGTTTGACTTTGATAAGAAAAATCATAAAACCACTTAAAAATATCTGTACCTTCTTTTTGAAGAGATTCTAAGAATTTCCTTCTAGAGAGTTCAAGGATTCAGAAGTTAGCACCTGAGCTTTGAGAATGACAACATCCATCTACTGTGGTTGGCTGTAAATAACTACCTATATTATAATAGTTGTTTGTAGTTTAAACCCAACAGAGGAAAGTGTCAGGTCATATATATCTGAGGGGGAAAAAAGGCCTTAATACTCAAAATAAATGCAATCAAATTTATCAATATTTCATGAAGTCTGAAAACAGATAACACATTCTTATTCATACAAAATAGCATGTCACATCATGATAGCCCTGTCCATTATTTCTTGGCTAAGTAACTGTGTTTTAAATTCCTAGTACATATTCAAAGATACATACCTAAATTTGTGAGGCACTTATTTTTTTTTAAAAAAAGAGATATGGACCCCTAGCCTCACTACCAATGCCCACAAAATCCAAGAAATACAACAATAATTAAATATTAGATTGGGGTAAATGAAACAATTTTTTCCAGCATTTTTAATTTCTTTCCCTCATATCAAAAAGAAAAGGAATAAAAACAAGATAAGACTTTAATGACATTGTCTAATTTGTCTACAAAATAGAACAATTTGGAGGAGGACTTTTTTTGTTGTTTGCAGATTTTATTTTTAAGTAATCACTACATCCAATATGAGGCTGGAACTCACAACCCCAAGACCAAGAGTCACATGCTCGATGAAATGAGCCAGTCTGATGCCCCCCTCCAACATACCAATTTTAAATCAAGTTGTAGAACATATAAAAAGTAAACAAAGTAGCTACAGAAACTTGACACTACAAATCTAAAGTATTTAGACATATTTCACTTTTTCCTTTAAAAACCTTGAAAATAACTTATTTCATATGACTTTTAAATTTCTGAATTTCGTATCTCTAATAGTACATTAGAAATATGTATTATTCTTGAAAGAGTATCCTATTTCTATCAGTTTTGTTTTTACGTTATGACTCTATGGCAACATGATCACAGGTAGTGTAATATCAGCATCACAAATAGTAAAGAAGGGGCACCTGGATGGCTCAGTCAGTTAAGCATCCGACTTTGGCTCAAGTCATGATCCCACGTTTTGTGGGTTCAAGCCCTGAATCAGGCCCTGTGCTGATAGCAGGAGCATGCTTGGGATTTTTTCTCTCTCTCTCTTTCTCTCTGTCTCTCTCTCTCCCCCTCCCCCGCCCCTTCCCTGTTTGTGCTTTCTCTCTCTCTCAAAATAAATAAATAAATACCTAAAAAAATGAAATTCCTTTAAACTATATATTTTGAAAAAAATATATTATTTTTCACAATGAAACAAGCTGTCAAAAAGTCATCCTTACTCTGCTTCTTTCCCATACTAGTTTCTTCATTTATTTCTTTAAGGATTTTATGGTATCCTATCTAATGCTAGAAATTATGCTGGGTTTTTTTTTTTTTTAAGTTTATTTATTTTGAGAGGGTGGAAGCACTGAGACAGAGGGAGAAAGAGAATCTCAAGCAGGTTTCCTACTGTCAGCACTGAGCCCAATGCCAGGCTTGACTCGGGGCTCAATCTCATGAACTATGAAATCATTACCTAAGCTGAAATCAAGAGTCTGACACTTAACCAACTGAGACACACATGCTCTAAAAGATTTTTAAGTAGAATTCTTCCAAAATGCTTTATAGTTTCTTTGATTGTCTCCTTTTATTCATGTCTTCTGTCCAATGACTGACATAACACATTATCATACCGGAAATTCCCAGGATCAAAAGAAATAGGAATCATACCTGATATAGTTATCTGCAGCACTTAGAAGCCACCCAGAAGCATTCCTAGGCATAGTGATAAGCTGGGATTACAGACACACAGACACCACATGTAAAGTGGTAAATGTGCTTCTTCAAATGAACACAGCTTACACAAAAACAAAAAACAAGTCAACAACTTACCTTATGCTAGAAACAATATAAGGTGGTTTATAAGTTTTATACATGGCCAAAGAAATTAAACTGGATCCTATCAAAAATGAAAACAATGGTAGAAACAATACACCAAATAAGGTGAAAAGTGAACTTGTTGAGGTGAACATATGCCTGTATATTGACTGAAAAACATTAATACATACCTACAACAGTTTTTATTATCTTAATGGATTTTAAGTATTTTTTAACATTTATTTATTACTGACAGACAGAGACAGAGCATGAGCATGGGAGAGGCAGAGAGAGGGGGAGACACAGATTCCAAAGCAGGCTCCAGGCTCTGAGCTGTCAGCACAGAGCCCAAACAGGGGCTCGAACTCACAAACCTTGAGATCATGACCTGAGTGGAAGTTGGATGCTTAACTGACTAAGCCACCCAGGCACTCCAAACTTAATGAATTTTAAATGTAAGTTTATTTGTTCCTAGCCTACCAAAAACTCTAGTTTAGGGGCACCTGGGTGTCTCATTTTGTTAAGCCTCCAACTTTGGCTCAGATCATGATCTCATCGTTCATGAGTTCAAGTCCCACACTGGGCTCTATGCTAACAGCTCAGAGCCTAGACCCTGGAGCCTGCTTGGGATTCTGTGTTTCCTTCTCTCTCTGCCCCACCTCCACCCATATTCTGACACTCTCCCTTTCTCCAAAAAAAAAAAAAAAAAGAATAAATATTACCAAAAAACCCATCTAGTTTACATGGACTGTGTAGGAGAATTATAGCCTAATGTGATACATTCATTTGAGCAGGTACTAATTACAGTTACTTATATGCTGAAATCTAAACACCCATCAGAAGTTATGTGTACTTGCCATCTCTCTCCATATTCTTATATATAAATTCTGACCGATCTAACAATCTAAGACTATAATATGTTCCTCCATGTATTTTACTACTTGGTACTTCAAACTTCTTGAGAAAAGCTCTCTTTCACTAGATGGTAGCCCATGAGAATAGGGAATATACCTATTTTGTTCACAGGTAGATTCCTTAGTGCCGTGCCTCCTGAGATACAAAGGCTTTGCTACCTGCTTTGATTCATTTGTTATGTCTTTACAGATTACTGTCTTATCTAAATTTGTCTTGAAATACAAAATAAATAAAGGTAGTATTAAATGACTTTCCTGCAACTACATATCTAGTTATACTGAACTAAAGAATAACACTGACTAGATAACATTTTATTTAATCATTCATTTATACAAACATCACACATAATTTGAACGTCTCATGTCAGGCACCATGCCAGGCACAGGGGATGACAAAAACAAGACAAGGCCTCTTCCCTAAGGGAGCTCATCAATCATTAAAGGAAACATACCATTATAAAAACCTAGTATACAAGAACATTACGGAGGTACACAGAAGATGTAATCATAGCAAAGAGTGTACTTAACCCTCTGCAATAGTTTTTTTTTTCTATTTATAAAACTGTATTCTTTTAGCTGAATTATAGCTGATATATAATATTATATTAGTTTCAGGTGTGCAAACTAGTGATTTGACATTTATATACATTACAAAATGCTTACCAGGATAAGTATAGTTGCCATCTGTTACCATACAAAGTTATTATAATATTATTGACCATATTCACTATGCTATACTTTCTATAGAAGTATTTTCCAAAATAATATATGATTATCTGCAAAAACAATTTTTATAACGTATGAATAAAAACATTATTCTCCTATTCTTTTATTGACATATTACATGTTGTATATAATTTTTTAAAAGTATCCCATCATTATAAACCTATAACATAATCCTTTTCAGATGATATAAACATTCTCTTAGACAAGAATACAAAAATCAGAATCAGGTTATCAAAAATCGTTGACTTAAGCCTATAACTTTTCTGAACATTTGAACAACTTAAAACCTCTCCAGTCTACTAAACTTACAGACTACTATATTCTGTTAACATTTATTGAATATCTATTATTTGACAGACCCCAGGGAAAAACAAATCTAAAACTGTGCTCTCAAAGAGCTCATTGTAATAATGTGATTTCATTACCACCACACTAAAGCAATGATATATTTTGGCTCGATTACTGCTTAAGGAAAATTAAGGAATCTTCATTCATATTAGAGAACTAAAATTATAATCACACTATACATTTCTCATTAAGTTTAGTAGTATATATTGATACTTTTCTTAGAAAATGAATGAAATTAGAAACAAATTGTTAAGCAAAACAACTCTATGTTAATCTGAAGCACAAAAAAAATCTAGTCAATGTTAATTAACTCCACATAAAAGCACTGCCTGTGATTTCAGAATAAAATAAAAACATACTAATGGGGAGAAAAGAAAAGCTAGTTTAATAAACATTACAAGTTAGTATTATTTTTAATCCCTTCAGATAATGGTTTACTTTTATGATAATATTATAGTATCTAGTAATAATTTTACAGCTCAGGTGAACCTAGTTTTCACTCAGGAGAAAAATAATAGGACCAAGTTAGATACCTCCCAGAAAAATAACTGTTTCACAGTAAAATCTCTATATCCTCTTATAAGATAAACTCCTAATTATTAAACTTTCCTTCAGGATTTAGCTTATTTTCCATTCCTCTCTAGAAAATCAACAGGTAGACACATGTCACACCACCTGTCATATAGGAGAGAAGAAACAGATTTGTTTGGAGATCATCACTATATTTTCTGCCATCCATTCTCCAAGATGAACCTTAGTAATACCCGTAAACACATTAGAAAATACTGTGTATACTGCTAGGAATTTACCCAAAGGATACAGAAATGCTGAGGCATAGGAGCACATGTACCCCAATGTTCATAGCAGCACTCTCCACAATAGCTAAAACATGGAAAGAGCCTAAGTGTCCATCAACAGATGAATGGATCAAGAAGATGTGGTTTATCTATACCATGGAATACTACATG
>NW_024082726.1:0-35434 GCF_003009895.1 Hyaena hyaena | reverse complement strand
AAAAAAAAAAAAAAAGAAAATACTGTGTATATTCCTTTCTAAAATTAATTACCTTAACAATACTTTAATATCTTGTTATTTTAAAATTTTTAAAAATTACAAATATAGAAAAAATAAAAAATAAATTTATGTCATTTTAATGAAATATTAGAGAGTAAGCACATGGTTACTATAAAGTAATCATCACCATAGTCAGGCAAAATAGAATTTTGCCAATCATCTCAGAAATCTTTTGCATGAGCCCCATCTCCATCATAACCTCTTCCCACTTCCCATATCCTAACTTGTATAATAATTACTTCCTTGTGTTTTCTATAACTTAGTCATCCAAAAGTGCATACCTATACACTATTTACTGTTGATTTCTAACTGTGTCATTGTTTTACATATAGCATTGCATTTGGATGCTAAATATTTAAGTTAATATGTTTTAAAATATAAATCCAAAAAGATCAAGATTTTACTCATCTTAAATGTTATTTTTTCACTTTTTCTCACAGTAAGTATGAATAGATAATATTCTGAGGAAAAAGGTATGAAAACTGTATCAATAACCATTTGGCAAATAAAACAATAAAGTGACAAAAATCCATATTCTAAAGAGGTCAGAAAACAAACAAAAAAAATTAAACCAAAAGCCAAAAACATTCTGGGATAATAGTTACCAAAAAAAAAGAGCTTATTAAAAATTACACAATGGCCTAAAAATTCTATCTATTCAGTTTATAGATCTTTCCCTCAATATGTGCACATACAAAAGACAAATGTCTTTCATAAATGCCTACAGCTTATAAAAACAAAGAACCACCTCAAATATAAGTTTTATTTTACTTAGTTATTTTCTAATTTCAGGAGAGACATTGTAAGGTATTCAATGAAAGGTAAAGGTTAATCTGTTTTAAAGTAAATTTCCACAATGTAAAATTCACTATAAATATTTGGAAAATATAGAAATATATATATATAGATAAGATAAAGTATTTATTATTCTAAAGATGAAGCTCTTGAACAAAATATTTTTCAGAATGTTCCCTTGAGAGCTACCTTGAAAGGCAGTATGTATACATATTACTATTATAGAAATAGTCCATCATGAATTCTAATAAAGAAATATAGAATTCTAGGGGCGCCTAGGTGGCTTAGCCGGTAAGCGTCCGACTTTCGCTTAGGTCATGATCTCGCGGTTCGTGGGTTCGGGCCCCGCGTCGAGCTCTGTGCTGACTGCCAGCTCAGAGCCTGGAGCCTGTTTCAGTTTTTGTTTCTCTCTCTCTCTCTGACCCTCCCCTGCTCACGCTGTCTCTCTCTCTCTCTCTCCTAGAAATAAATAAAAAAATAAAAAAAAAAAAAAGAAATATAGAATTCTAGAATTTTGCCACTATCATACTGTTTGTTCCTGTTTCCCATTTTCTTCCCTGAGTCTTTCAAATTTCTATATCTGCACATTAAACATGAATTATGTTGATTATTTTCAGAAACTATCTACTATTAAGAACTCAGGAAATCCTACTCATGACAATTACCATGAAATAATGCTACAAAAAATGTATTTCTAAAAATCCAATTATAACATAAAATTATTTAAGTCAACCTTTTTACAAACCTTCATTTAAAAGACAATTTTGGAGACATATATTATACCTGAAACTAAACTGGTTTAAAGGTATAATAAAAATGCCACCTAAAATAAATCAAATGTCTTAAAACTAATATTTAAGATAAACATAAAACATCTGATAAAGCATGTGCTAATATTCATAATGAATTATAAAATCGAAATACTTAATTTTTTCTAAACTACATTTTCTTAGGACCAAATTATATGCTAGTGGATTATTCTTTCTTGAAAATCTATTCTAATTTCAATTGTACTTCTAGCCAATGCTCATTTTCAAAAACCTTGAAATATTAAGTACGTTTCTAAAGCTAACAAGTATGAATATTCTCTGAAATACTAAAAATGCCTTATGAATGCAAAATGAATAGGACAATGACGATGATGACGAGGAGGAGGAAGCGACGACAATGACAATTAATCTAATGCTTCTAAGATATGCTAAATTAGTTCAGTATTCCCTGTAAGATCTCTATGGTGAACAGTAGGGTACATCTTTCTATACAGTGGAATTCTGAAAAAGTATTTACATGATTAATTCCTTAAAATGTAGATTCACAAATATTATTGTCCTTTGGAGTAGAATAATGGCACTATCTAATGCCATCTAGTTCGTCAAAATTATTGGGTATTTTAAAAATGTTTCCCATGACTGGCAGGTCAAATCTAGGCATATGCTTTTTGGTGTAGGAGACATGAGATGCAAGTATCCCAGGCAGATTCCTTATCATCTTCATGGTTGAGTCTCTGCTCTACTTTCTGCCATCACCCAAGGGTAAAAAATGAAAACAAACTATCCAGATAAATACTGTGTCCTACACTCTGCCTTATCTGCCTTTTTTCTACATTTTCTTGACATGCAGAAGCATCCGCTTCACTCACTTTATCCCCAAGAGCTATTGTTCGGTACAGAGCAAGCTTTATGAATACAATCAATATCAGATGAGGCAAGCACAGTCACTTTAATCAATTTAGTACACAGTTAAAGTACACAGTCCCTGCCAGGTGCCCAAACTTTCCCTTCTCTTCAGTCTGCACACTTTACCTTGTGCTACTTTTAGGGCTGTAATTCTCTGGCTATTACAACTCTTCAGTCTAAGACTGAAATATGTCCTTTGGAAGAACATGGTCTTTTTCCCTTTTCAGTCCTGGCTTTGGTTTTTAAGGCTATTCACACTGAATGATGTTTCCCGTCTACCAACTAAACAAATACCCCCTGGTTAAGTTTTAGGTAGTTACTATCAGATATTTCCTCAGGGTTCAGCCCCATTTCCACCTCTTCCAAACTAAGGACATTTGGTTTCCTTCCTCCCAAACTCAAGTTGTCCTTCCTTTATGGTCAGTTCTACAAACAGTATTTTCTCAGCCCCTTTACAATACTATTTTATTCTTAAATGCAATTTTTCCCCTAAAAGAAATCTTGGTTCTTTTCCCCTCCTGTTTTCCACAATTCTACTTCCTAATACCATCAACTCTCTAAAATCACATTTGCAATGATTCTAACAAAATGCTCAATATACATCACCTAGCCAGGGAAAGTCCACTGTCCTCCACTCAGATTTAAAAACTTTTAAAAAGTTTTAAAAAGTACATTTTCATTCTTTCACAGAGTCTTTTGCTCTCTTATGTTTCCCTTAATTCACAATAAGTTTTAGTTGTAGTAATGAATTGAGTATAAAGGATATTAGTTTTATGATATGCAACCGAAAGGTACAAAAAAGAAAAAATATATTATCTTTATTATTTTTTAAATCTTATGTGCAAAAGAGGAACTTATCATTTATAGTATCCTTATGACTCCTTTTGCAGAATACAAAATTACTACTTCATTTGTATAAATCTGAAATTTCACAAATCAGGCATGCATAAAGATAAAAAAATACACCTTTAACAACTTGGAATTAAGCCTAAGCTCTTAAGTTTTTCAACAAGACCTAAACACTCATTTGTATTTCACTTTTAAAGTTATAACCCTATTTTTTAAGGAAAAAAAAGAACACCCAGTTTCTTAAAACCAAAAAAAAGAATAAATGGTCCAATGAATTTTTCAAGAGCAGTGGTTAAAAAGAAAACTAACAATATAACTTAAATTAAATATTAACTCACATAATCATGGAAGGCTTTTGCTTCACTTGAATGTTCACATGTTTCCCGTCTTTCTGGAGCTGCACAGTAGAGATCCCAAAATACACTAAAAAAGTAATTATGGTAACATTAAGAAAAGTATAAAACACCAAATGAGAGATCAAAATTCCAAAAAGAGAAGACATGTATCACTCTTTTTACAAAATGTGTTTTCTTCTTCAGGACAAATATTTCTTTGAAGGATTTAAATTCAGGCAGGGTTTTTCCTGCAATAACATCTTTCAGAAATAACCATCTTTCAGAAATCTTAAGATTTTTTTTGAATGCTGAGAACAAACTGAGGACTGATGAGTGGGGGTTGAGGGGGAGATGGGCATGGACGATGGCACTTGTGGGGATGAGCACTGGGTGTTATATGGAAACCAACTTGACAATAAACTATTTGTAAAAAAAAAACAGTTAAGATTTTTTTCTAAAAGGATAAAATAATTAAAACATCTTTTAAACTGTCATTTTTAATTATCTGTTTATATCACTTAAACACACATTGAAATAATTACAATGCCTTTCACAATTTCCCCATTAAAAAAACAGTAAATAATATCCTAATTTAATCATTTAAGAATAAATGATACATTGGTTTTTTTTTCAAGGTAATTTTGTTTGCCAACTACCAGGCCAATATCCTGCTCATTTAATCACATTGTTCAAACAAATAAATTTTCTTAAAATATCCTCCTTTTTGCCCTTGCAATCACCAAAATAGGTTAGTAATTTTGAAAATTCAAAAAAATCCATGCTCTTTTTTTCCATCCTACTCAAGAACAATGGGAATAAGCAAGGTGGAACTGGTTGGTAAAAAATAATTATACTGCTTACAAAACTATGTCTCTGATCATCCTGCCACCTATGAAATTAACAATGAGCATGAGCAAAGGATTCAAAATTCAGGAGAGCAAATATCAGAAATACTGGCAACAAAGATAATTATAAGGAAGAACAGAAATCTTTTTTATTATACATTTCCTACTCTACATTAATGGAAAATGGACTTATCAATTGGTTAAGAGCACAGGTTTTGGAACAGGATATTTCTCAGAAGCCAGCTCTGCAAATTAATTACTAGTTCAAGTTTCTTAAACAGATGAGAAACACAATTTCCTCCTTTCTATAAAAGGGATTGTTTCTATAAAATGGGATTGTTGAGAAAATTAAATTATATAACATAAATGCAGCATCTGACACAGAATAAGCATATTATCAATCATATAATCAACAGTGATTATCTTTAACAGTAAAAAATATGAATGATTGAGTACTGCCATGTAATTTTAGTTTCCACAATAAGCAAGGAAAATCAGGAAAACAATAACACACTTAAAAGTTGCACTTGGCCTTCTTACATCCCTTTTTGGACAAACATATACGAGTTATAGACATACAAAGATACAGCTAAAAGTTTTTTGCCTTTATCAAGTGTGTTATAAGTTATAGTATATTGCAATTATTCTTATTTTCATGTTATTAAGGAACTTCAATTCAAAGCTCTTGAAAACAAAGTTATAATGATAGTCTTTAAATTGTATTTAGTTTAATCATAAAATAATATGTGCAATAGTATGACAAACACCTTAATATTTCTTCTTATTCACTAATTTCTTAGCAAATGCTATGAGATTCCCCCTTGGAATTATTACATTTTTATTTTTAAATGCTGTCTTACAATGCCTTAAACTTCTGAGTAAAATGCTGTCTTACAAAATGGACTGGAATAAAAATAATAATTTATTATTAGACTATGTCCTAAAAATTATTAAATAGCTATAAATAATTATTTGTACATATATTATTAAATTAAATATTTATCCTGGAATAGCAACATTGTTCTATTTCTATTTTTCAGTTTCCCTTTATGGACTTAATGGGAGGTTAAAAGTTTACAAGATCAAGATGAGGGATAATAAAACAACTTACTAAAATGGGATAACTTTATATATGGTATCTTTCTGACAATGCTACATTACCCGTACATGATCTCCTTGAATAAAGTTAGAGAAATATACCCTTTGAAGACATTTAGCAAAGGAAGAAATACATAGTTCTACAGTAATTACAAACATTAATGCTCCACTTTCAATACTGGATAAAACAAGCAGACAAAAGATAAACAAGGAAACAGGAATTAAACAACACAATAAAGTAACTAGATTTAACAGACATGCAGAACACTCCACCCAACAACAGCATATGCCTTCTTTCCAAGTGCACAGGGGACATTTTCCAGGATAAGACATATATTAAAGCACAGGGTAAGTCTCAGTAGACTTGAAAAGATAGATATCATACAAAGTATCTTCTCTAACCACAATGGGATGAAGTTAGAGATCAGTAACAGGAAGAAAGGGGTGCCAGGGTGCCTCAGCTGGTTGAGCATCCAACTCTTGATTTCATGTAGCTCAGGTCATGACCTCACTCTTTTTAAATTCAAGCCCTGTGTATGGCTCGGTGTCGGCAGTGCAGAGCCTGCTTGGAATTCTCCCTCTCCTCCTCCCTCTGTCCCTCCCCCACTCACACACAAGCTCTCTCTCTCAAAACAAATAAACTTTAAAAAGAGAGATAGGGAGAGAAGACTCAAATTACTAAAGACTCCACCAACAAAAAAAAATCTGTTAGAACTAAATAAATGGATTCAGTAAAGTTGGTGGATATAAAATCAATATATAAAAATCAGCTGTGTTTCTATAAACTAACAATGAACTATCAGGAAGTAAAATTAAGAAAATTCCATTTACAATTGTATCAAAAAAATAATATACTCAGGAATAAATTTAACCATGTGATCTAGCAATTCTACTTCTCGGTTTATACCCAAACCCAAAAGAATTGAAAGCACAGGGTGCCTGGGTGGCTTAGTGAGTTGAGCATTAGAATCTTGGTTTCATCTCAGTTCTTGATCTCATGGGTTTGTGGGACTGAGCCTCCTGCCCTGCTCCCCATCAGGGTCTGCACTAATAGCACAAAGCCACCTTGGGATTCTTGCTCTCCCTCTTCATTTTTTTCTAAGTTTATTTATTTACTTAGAACAAACTGGAGAGGGGCAGAGAGAAAGAGACAGAGAGAGAAGGGGAATCATCCCAAGCAGGCTCCACACTGCCAGCATGGAGCCTGATGTGGAGCTCAAACTCATGAACTGTGAGATAATGACCTAAGCCAAATTCTAGAGTCAGAGGCTTAACTCACTGAGCGACCCCGGTGCCCCTTCTCTCTCTCCCTCTTTCTGCCCCTCCCTTTTCTCTCTCAAAATAAATAAATAAAAATAAAAACTTTAAAAATTTTTGAAAGGAAGGGTGGCTGAGTGTCTCAGTTGGTTAAGTGGCCGTCTTTGTCTCAGGTCATGATCTCATGGTTCATGGGTTCGAGCTCAGAGCCTGAAGCCTGCTTCAGATTCAGTGTCTCCCTCTCTCTCTGCCCCTCCCCAACTTGCACTCTGTTGTTCTCTCTCCAAAATAAATAAAATGTTAAAAAAAAATTTTTAATTGAAAGCAGAGTCTCAAAGAGATATTTATACACACAGGTTCAATATCAGCATTATTCACAATAGTTAAAACATGGAAGCAACCCAGGTGCCCATTGATGGCTAAGTAGACATATTATATAAATACAATAGAAAATTACACAGCCTTTAAAAGGAATGAAATTCTAACATATGCTAAAATATAAATGAACAACAAGGACATTATGCTAAGTGAAATAAGCTAGTCTCTAAAAGACAAATACTATATGATTCTACTTACATGAGGTATTTACAGTAGCCAAAAATCATAAAGAAAGAAAGCAGAATGGTGGTTGACAGGGGCTGGAAGAGTGGGGAATGAATGGAGTGTTACTGTTTAATGGATATAGAATTTCAGTTTCACAAAATAAAAAGAGTTACAGAGACAGATGGCGGTGAAGGCTGCACAACATTATGAATGTATTTAATACCACTGAACTGTACACTTAAAAATGGTTAAGATGATGAATTTTATGTTTTGTGTAATTTGCCATAATTTGAAAAAAGTGAGGAAATAAAAAAAGTACCCTGGCCAGTCCTGTTCTAGGTACCACTTTACAGTAACTAAAACAAATGTTAATTCTTCATGTGTATTCAGAATCTCTATTCCATCACTTCAAAGATCATAAAGCTAAGAAGGCCACCAGAAACCTATGAGTTACTAATAATAAGGAATACTCACCATAAAAATAAGATATTTTCGATTTATAAAACCCTATCCATTAGGAGTTTCATAAATTAAATAAAAATAAAATATGTTACAAAATTAAAAGTATAAAATTAATTTAAAAATTAAATATAATTTTTAGTGTTACGATATTCATGTTAAACACACTTCATCTATTTTATAAGTATTTGTATGTTCTTATCTAAGAAGTGATCACAAATAGGAAAGATATTTCAAAAGTTTATCTTAAAACAGTGTGGAGGTTCCTCAAAAAATTAAAAATAGAACTACTCTATAACCCAGATATAGCACTGCTAGGAATTCACACAAGGGATACAGGAGTATGCTGATGCATAGGGGCACATGTACCTCAATGTTCACAGCAGCATGTTCAACAATAGCCAAATTATGGAAAGAGCCTAAATGTCCATCAACTGATGAATGGATAAAGATGTGGTTTATATACTCAATGGAACAGCAGCAACGTGGATGGAACAGGAGGGTATTATGCTAAGTGAAATAAGTCAGTCAGAGAAAGACAGATACCATATATTTTCACTCATATGTGGATCTTGAGAAACTTAACAGAAGACCATGGGGGAAGGGGAGGGGGGAAAAAGTTACAGAGAGGGAGGGAGGCAAACCATAAGAGACTCTCAAATTATGAAAACAAACTGAGGGTTGATGGGGGGTGGGGGAGAGGAGAAAGTGGGTGATGAGCATTGAGGGGGGCACTTGTTGGGGTGAGCACTGGGTGTTGTATGGAAACAATGCGTTGTTTCCATAAGTTATATCTAAAAAAAAAAAAAAAAGAAGCAAACCAAGAAACAGACTCCGCTAGTGAGAACCAATGGTTACCAAAGGGGAGGTAGGGTATGGGTGAAAGAAGGGATGGGAATTAAGGACGGCACTTGCTATGATAAGCGCCATCATGTATGGAAGTGCTGAATCATTAAACTGTACACCTGAAACTAATATTACACTGTATGTTAACTAACTGGAATTTAAGTAAAAACTTAAAAAAAAGTTTATCTTTTCTAGAAAACCAACCCAAGTTTTACACTAGTTTATATGATCCATATTGATCAGTTTATCTGATCCATATTGTAACTGCTATAATACCATTATAATATTTGAGAAAAAATTAGTTATATAATGACAACAACAACAAAGATGCATGATGACCAAAATGTGAGTTCACATTCTGCAATTAATCCATGCTTGGTTTTGTGGGACAGAAGACAAATCATTTAACTAACTTAGAAAATAACAAGCTTAAAATAATACCTCTATAAACCCTTCATAAATTAACATTTTAAACTATTATTTTCTCCTATTAATATTTCAAGTATATATTAACTCATAATCTATACAATATGCTATATCATATGCTGCACAGAGAAAAAAAAAAGACATAAACCTCATGGCATATATGACTGTGGATCCAAAAGTAGTGATGAGTTGAACTGAAAACTCAAACTCAATTTCCTAAAGCACCTAAAAACAACTCAATGTGGAAGTTACCTCTCATATATTATAAACGTATAAATACTCTGGAAAAATGCTTTTGGCTGATATTATGACAATATGACACTTGCCATATGAAAATGTGGACTTAAGTTCTAGAGGAAAACTTATGCTTTCTAAGTAAGAGTCATAGGAATACTTGATTTGTTCTTAGCTGGAGGAATTTCACTGATTACTTTAATTTTTTTTTTCTTTATTTCTAGGAGAGAGAGAGAGAAAGAGACAGCATGAGCAGGGGAGGGTCAGAGAGAGAGGGAGTCACAGACTGAAACAGGCTCCAGGCTCTGAACTGGCAGTCAGCACAGAGCCCGACGCGGGGCTCGAACCCACGAACCGCGAGATCATGACCTGAGCGAAAGTCAGACGCTTAACCGACTAAGCCACCCAGGCTCCCCTCTGATTACTTTAGTAAGCTTTTCTGATGATCCACTGAACTGGTTCCTTGATTCCCATAAGGGCCAAGGGCAGAAAATTCTGGACTTCTGTAGACACAGATGCCTTAACAACCAGAAATGCTAATGGCTAAGGAGGTTTTCAAATCTTTTAATCTATTAAGCTAAGTACATCTATTAAGCTTGACATCAAAATATTATCCTTGAAACATGGTGTATCCATCATCATGAGTAATGTCGAGATTTATACAGTCTCTGTAAATAGAAACAAGTGAAAAATATGTATTTTGCAAATGAAGAAGTTAGAGAGCAAACGCAGGAATCAAAACCTGTGAAGTATTAAAATCTTTGTTCTTTTACATTTATTACAATCAAAATTTTCCCCACATAAATAAAAGGAAAACACAAGATTTCCAAGTTCAGGATTCTTCAACACTAAAACATTAACTGTTTTTCTTCTATTCTGAGGATGTGAGTAGAGATGACTTCACCAGCTGTATATCTCTAAGGAATAAGGAAAGCAAAACGATTGTCAGAAAAGTCTACAAGGCTGAATAACCATGCCAGAAGTATCCAGAAGACAGGATGGTAACATAATTATATAACCTTAATCCACTGGCCACATTCAGTACTACCTGAAAATAAAAATCAAAAGAAGAAAAAAAGAAAAAAACACAGGGGAATTTTTTTTCCTAAGGAGCATACCATGTTACTATTTAAGTTCAAATCATTAATAGCTAAGGAACTCTCTTTGACCCAAGAGTATATTTTAAATGACTCTTAGATACTCCTAATCTATACTGAAGAAAACTATTCATAACATTAAAGACGGTTTTATATAAAATGTACATCTACTTGCTCATCATCTTATTAGAACTTCCACATACATGCACTTGTTCTATTCCTTAGCATTATTTAATAGTTTCAAAATGCAGCATTACATTTTGTCCCACTATCATAAAATTCTCACAATACTCTAGGATTAATAATAAATTCATATTTTAAAGTATCATGAAAACAGCTTATGTGCTAAATTCGAGCTTCATATACTAAGCATCATACATTTAGTATTTAATCCTCCCATTATTATGCCTGTTTTATCAATGAGGAAGCTGAAGCTTAAAGAAGTTAAATAATTTGCCTAGGGGTCACACAGTGGGTTAGTGGCAGAGCTAGGCTTGGACTTTTTCATTCTTACATTATTTTATTTCTAATGTGAGTATGGTATGAAGAGTTCTTATTTCAAGACGGCTCATGCTGATTATGGGCAAGTTTATACAGCTCTGGCAGGCCAAGCAGCATCAGCTGCTACAAGTGTAGTAGATACTTGCCCTAGATAAGACAGCAAACACTTCGTTATCTTACCTTTGACCCTCATACTCCAACTCGTTTCCTGAGTGTCTTATGGCAACCACCCCCTCATCCTACACGCAGTTGCCAGTGATGTATAGATGCCTCAATATAGACCAGACTCAGAAGAGACAACTTTTCTGAGTCCCATTTATACGTACCGTCTAGAATTAGCCACTCAGGATGTTCAAAAGGGAACTGTAATTAATGTCTTATTAATAGTGAGCCACTAAATTCTGCACTGTGTTTAAGAAATATCATCTGTTACTGAGATGAGCACTGGTTACAATTCAGGAAATTTCAGTTCTAATTCTAAATCTGAACTTGAGAAAACAGTTTTTTTCTATTAGTTTCTTTATGTAAAGAGAGAAAATGGTATCTGTTAATGTATTTTACAGACTTCTATACAGATATAAGAGATGGTATATGCAAAAGTATTTTTAAAAGAATAATAGAGGTACTTAAAATATATTCTAGAACATTCTTGTAACTAGAATGGCAAGAAAAGAAGTTTCCTATTAACAGAGTAAAAATCGCCTCCATTTCCTTTCTAATCCTTTGTATTTAGTAGAAAATTCCATCACTTATTTGCAGTATCTTCTCACCACCAAATTTTCCTATTTTTTCACATCTTTTTCCTCCAAGACACATTTTGCTTTTTCTTTTTAGCCTTGATAAATCACCTCTGGGTTTTTTTTTTAACTTTTCTCTTATTAATACTTTTTATTCCCTTCTCACCATGATTATACTCCTATCTTAGTTGTTGTCTATACTGTCTTATATTGCTGTTTAACTTTTTTAAAAGTTTTTGTTTAAATTCCAGCTAGTTACGATACAGTGTAATACTAATTTCAGATGTACAATATAGTGATTCAACACTTCCAAATAACACCCAGTGCTCATCACAAGTGCCCTCCTTAATCCCCATCATCTATTTCACCCATCCCCCCACCCTGTTAACTTAATACAAATAAATAATTAGTTATGTAATGACTTTTATAGGTGAGACATATAAGATGAGTCAGAACAAGTCTGCCAATGATAATTATTACACTATTCTAGTAACCAGATGACTAATTCAGTGCTATTGTTTTCACATGGGTACTTGGTTATTCTTGGCTATACCTGATACTCATCCATTAGACTCTAAAATCATTAGAGGGCTAGCACACTGTAAGATTTGACATTTTACTCCCAGGTGAAAGAAACTGAAGTCTCATGATAATCTTAGCTATTAGTTTATTTTCTTTGTGATGTCATATATATTTAATTTCAGGATATAAATACATTAGACCAAAGTTATTTCAAAAGTGTTTTGCATATAATATTAAATAAGAATAAAGCATAATTTCTGCCATTAAAACATTAAATAAGAAGACTTAATTTATTTTTAATGTTTAGTCATTTTTGAGAGATAGAGACAGACAGAGAATGAATGAGGTAGGAGAAGAGAGAGAGAGGGAGACAGAATCTGAAGCAGGTTCTAGGCTCTGAGCTGTCAGCACAGGCCCTATTCAGGGTTTGAACTCCCTGACCACAAAATCATGACCTGAGCTGAAGTCAGATGCTTAACCAACTGAGCCACCCAGGTGCCCCAAGAAGACTTAAATTTAAATTACACAAATTGAGGAGCTCCTGGGTGGCTCATTTGGCTAAGCATTCCACTCTTGATTTTGGCTCAGGCCATGATTCCAGGGCTGTAGGTTCGAGCTCAGCATCAGGCTCAATCCTCAGCTAGGGGAAGATTCTCTTTCTCTCCCTCTCTCTCTCCCTCTCTGCCCCTCACCCTGCTAGCATGCATGCTCTCTCTCTAAAATGAAATAAGTAAGTATTTTAAAAAGTAAATAAATTATATACATTGAAAAGGGTACTGGGGCGCTGGGTGGTTCAGTCAATTAAGTGACCAAGTCTTGTTATCAGCTCAGGTCATGATCTCACAGTTCATTGGTTCGATCCCCACATCAGGCTCCAGGCTCCATGCTGACAATGCAAAGCCTGCTTGGGATGCTTTCTCTCCCTCTCTCTCTGTCCCTCCCCTGATTGCTCCGTCTCTCTCTCTTTCCAAATCAATAAACTTAAAATAAAAATATAAAAAAATAAATTTAAAAACTAAACTGTTAGGTCCTATTCTCTTGTTAATCCAAAACTACTTATGCCACCACACACTTCTGCTACTCTCAGTAATCCACAAGGTGGAAAAATGAATTACAGCAGCTTTCTGAATTTCTTTCACCACTTCACCAAAACTATTTTCCTCAAGACCACCAAAATTCACCTTTCTTCCCAATTCAGGAAAATCTTTATGTCCTTTTACTTACACTTGCTATAAAATTTAATTTCTACCCCAAATGCCTTTCCTAGTTCCCATACATTATTCTCTCCTGATTACCTTTATTCTCTCCAATTTCTTTCCTTTGAGGCTGCTCTTTATCTACCCAGGCTTAAATGTTGAATTTCCTAAGGGTTCCAACCCTAGACCCTGTCTCACTGGTTAGTTACAGTGGCCCTTGAATCTATAAGTACTTTCTACCTTCAGTATGGTCTGTGTTAATAATTTCCAAACCATTATGGGCCTGCTTCAGAACTATGACTTTGAATTAAGGCATTTCTTTTTTTTTTTTTTTAATTTTTTTTTAATGTTTTATTTACTTCTAGGAGAGAGAGACAGCGTGAGCAGGGGAGGGTCAGAGAGAGAGGGAGTCACAGACTGAAACAGGCTCCAGGCTCTGAGCTGGCAGTCAGCACAGAGCCCGACGCGGGGCTCGAACCCACGAACCGCGAGATCATGACCTGAGCGAAAGTCGGACGCTTAACGGACTAAGCCACCCAGGCGCCCCGAATTAAGGCATTTCTATCTGAGTGTCACACAGGCATCTCAAAATTTAACCTGTACAAGATAACTTATGGCAGTTTTTCCCAAAGCTTTTGCTCTTTCTATATTTCCTCTTGCAGTCAGTGGCATCACTGTTCATCCCACCATCCAAATCTAAAATCTAGGAAACTCCTCCTTCACATCCCAAATAGTCTACTCATTGTTTACTATCTGGGATCAATCACCTTACCACTTTTCAACTGGACAGTTAAACTTGCCTTGTAACTAGGCTCCATCTCTGTTCTCAATCCTCTTTAATCCATCTCTCCTGATGCCAAGTGAATGTCTAAAAGCACAAATCTAATGTCCATATACCATGTTTAAAATCTTCGAGCTTTTATCCAAAATCCTTGGTGTACTCTAGGACTCTGTAATTTTGCCCCTGCTTTTGTCTTTATCCTTTCATTCTATTGCTTCACAGTACTGCACCTACAGTTCAACTGATCCAAGCTACCAGTCATATCGCATATTCAAAATCATTCCTTTGGAGGCTTCATACTAACTATTCCTTGGCCAAAATACAATCCTTCACTCAACTTCCAGCTCAGCTCAGGTTCACTTTTTACATAAAGCCTTTCCTAAATCTCTCAACTGAGGTAAGCATTCCTCCTGAATTGCTACTGTAACTAATATATACCTCAGTTGTAATACTATTGTTTATATCCTATACTTATTTCCTTGAGAACAGCATAGTTTTACACTTCGTAAATATTTGATGTAGAGGCTTAAACACAGGACAACTCCATTTTCAAATATTCTATAAAAATACAGAAGTGAGAAGTCATAAAACTGCAACCTCTCCAGCCAACAGGAGCCTTGCATTTGACCAAATGAGCAAGCAGTAAGTTTTAGAAGAATACACATTATCCTAATCACCTGGAACTCAATAGCAGTAAAAGCTATCCTGGTTAAAAGAAAAAGAAAAAAGTTAGTATAGTCCTGTATCCCTAACCTAGAGCACATATAATAAAGCTCAGCTCTAAAGACTTAAGGATAGGGCTACCTGGGTGGCTTGGTCGGTTGAGTGTCTGACTTTGGCTCAGGTCATAATCTCACTGTTTGTGAGTTTGAGACACATGTTGGGCTCTGTACTGACAGCTCAGAGCCTGGAGCCTGCTTTGGATTCTGTGTCCCCTTCTCTCTCTCTGCCCCTCCCGTGCTTGTACTGTGTGTCTGTGTGTGTGTGTGTGTCTCAGAAATAAATAAACATTAAAAAACTTTAAAAAAAAACCTAAAAATATTCTTACTATAAAACCTAGTAATCATGCTCCTTGGTATTTACCCAAAGGAACTGAAAATTTATGTCCACACAAAAACCTATACATGGATGTTCATACCAGTTTTATTCATAATTGCAAAAACTTAGAAGCAACCAAAATGTCCTTCAATAGGTAAACAAACCATGGTACCACCAGACAATGGAATTCAGCGTAAAAAGAAATGAGCTGTCAAGCCATGAAGAGACATAAAAAAACTTTAACTTTTTTTTAATGTTTGTTTATTTCTAAGAGAAAGAGAGAGAGAGAGAGAGTGAGCGAAAAGGGGAGGGGGAGAGAGAGAGAGGGAGACACAGAATCCCATGCATGCTCCAGGCTCCAAGCTCTGAGCACAGAGCCCGATGCAGGGCTTGAATTGACAACCGTGAGATCATGTCCTGAGCTGAAGTCGGATGCTTAACTACCTGAGCCTCCCAGCTGACCCAAGACACAAGAAACTTTAAATGCATACTGCTAAGTGAAAAAAGCCAATACGAAAAGACTACATACTGTATGATTCCAATGAAAAGAAACTAGATTAGGCAACACTATGGAGACAGTAAAAGAAAGGGTCAGTGGTTGCCAGGGGTGGGGGCAAGAGTTGGAGAGATGAAAAGGCAGAGCAGAGAGGGCATTGAAAATACTCTGTATGATGCTATAATGATGGACCATGCCATTATACATTTGTTCAAACCCACAGAATGTACAACACTAAGAATGAACTATAATGTAAACTATGGACTTTGGGTAATTATAAATGTGTCAATGTAGGTTCAGCAACTATAACAAATGTACCACTCTGATGGGGGATGCTAATATGGGGGAGATTATACCTAAGTAGGGGTAGAAGGTATACGGCAAATTTCTGTACCTTTCTTTCAACTATGTTATGAATTACTAAAAACTGCTCTTAAAAAAAACAATCCTATCAAAAAAGGGCGGGGGGGGGGAAGGAAAATCAAAAAGACCTCTGAAACAGTTAACAACAACAAAAAAAAGATCAAGCATCTGCTGGATTTAAGGCCCACAGTTATGGCTGGTTACGCACAATGATCAAGAAAGATTAAGATCTGGGTAGTTTTCTGAAAGAGAGGATCCACAGCTTTGCATCAAGTTTTCAGAGGATCCCATAATCTCAAAATCATTAAGAACCACTTATATACATAGATGAAGTAGGGACCACAAAGGGTATATTAGTAGTTTTAGGGGAGACATTTTTAAAAACTAAAAATACTGTACCTATATATTTTGCATGTGCTAGATTTAAACTGAATATACTCTAAAAATATGTATGTGCCCATTATTTATCATTTCTTTGATATCTTCAACTATGCACAAATTAAAATTAGTTAAATACCAAATCACAGAAGAGCTTCCCTGAATCTAAGAGCCAGAGAAAGAGAAACAACATGGCAGATTTAAGAGATGTATCTTCTGATAGTTAAGACCAAAAAAGCTAAAGGTATTATCAACTATCAACAGTATGAAAATAGGTTACATTTCCTAAGAAATGGAGCAAATGAGAAATAGGTGCAAGAAATAAAATTAATTCTTTAATGGAAATTTTTAAAAATCTTTACACTCTTAGCCTACTAATCCAATAAAGACAGATGCCTAAAATGGTTTCTTAGGCTCTGTGTAGACCTAATTGGAAACATACAAAATATAAGGTGGTGTCAACAGGTGAGGAGACTCAATTACATTCAGCAAACAGCTAAATATTTACAATCTAGATCTAGATATCATAAATACATACTACATAAAATGAGAAGTTGACTTTTGTAACATTATGCATTATAAGAGCTCAGTCTTAAACTCCTGGAAAACAGCACAATGATAGTGCTTAACTGCAACAAACCGTTGTTCCAAATACAGGAAGAACTCTGAACCAAAGGACTGCACCTGTTTCTGCTATACATATATGAGACAAACAAGGGAAACCCAAAACCACAACTGATCAAGTGCAGTTCCATTCACCACAGAACTTCTAGTAAGACATTTTCAGGAGCGAGGTATAAAATGTGTACCAAGGATATCATGTGTGTGACACTAGAAGACAGCTTTTGTTTTCTCTTTTTAATAAGATGCTAAGAGATTAATATATAAGGCAATGAACCACTGAACAGGAAATTCTTCCTTTTTTTTAAAGTTTATTTATTTATTTTAAGAGAGAGAGAGAGAGCACAAGCGGATGAGGAGAAGAGAGGGGAGACAGAATCCCAAGCAGACTTCATGTGCACCATCAGCAGAGAGCTCCATGGAGTGCTCGATCCCACAAACTGTGAGATCATGACCTAAGCCAAAATCAAGAGTTAGAAGCTTAACCAACTGAGCCACTCAGGTGCCCCTGAATAGGAAATGCTTCTAACTGAAGAAACACACACAAACAGCCTAGTTTGTCCATGCTGACACCTGAACTACCAGTGCTGCTGCAGAAAAGTCACATATCTGGACATACTGGTACTACAATGAAATGTATAAGCTCTAGTATCAACTGAGTCTTCAGTGAAGTCTGATAGTCTTTTCGCATTCCTACACAGTTCTATCCTTGAGTCTATATTGAACTATTTCAATTTTTTTTGGACTATTCCTCACTGTCCTAAAAGTTTACCACTACCTCCACCTTCATTACCCTAAGATTAGATGTGCTCATGTAGGTGGGATCCTCATTATGATCCTCATGTCCTTATAAGAAGAGACACCAGAAAGCTCATTCTCTCTTTGCCATGTGAAGACAGTAAAACGGCCAGCATCCAAAAGCCAGGAAGAAAGACCTCACCAGAAACAAATCATGGTAGCAACTTGATCTGCGAAGTCCAAACTTTGGAAATGTGAGAAAATAAATTTCTGTTGTTTAAGTCAAGTAGTCTATGGTATTTTATTATGGTAGCCCCCGCTGACTAATACAGAATCATACTTACAGTTGGAGATTCCAACTCCAGTTTGACTCAACAGTAGTATCTTTAAGTTAAAGAACACTAATTTTGGTTTTGACTCTGACTGTTTTTAATGCTATCTCACAGAAAATAATTATAGAAAAGTGAAAAAAATTAAAAAGAAACATGAAATAATAAACAGGTATAGTGCAGGCCTGTAAGAATATATCATCAATCTAATAAAAATGGAATAAAAGATACTTACCACCACCAAGAATGTAAGAATCCTGGTGGTTCCCCCAATGTGATGTTTTTTTCCCATCTTATCTAAAATGAATAAAAGAAATGTTAATACTTTCTTAATAATACCTTTCCCCACACATATTACAAAGCAATATTTTCCCATTTAAAATACTGTAGTATTTAAGATTTTGTTTTCATATTATTCTTTACTCAAGTTTTATAAAAGCTCATTTTACATAGTTTTTTGGGTTTTTTTTTTTATAGTTTATGAGAGAAGATGCCATTATTTTCCTGAATTTGCTTCCCACTGTGCTAGAGTCTTAAGAGAGACTTCTGGAACTTGAGGTATCTCAGGATCTTAACGCACATCAAAATTACATTTTAATCAATCACCACTAACCCAGAAATTTCCGAATGTCTGGGCTTAACATGTGCAGACTCCAAATAATGCCCTAATGATTGAGTTTTTAAATAAATTCCTGTTTTGAGGAGATCAGAGTAAGAAGGTATATGTCTCCCATACAATAACATTTTTAAGAAGATGATATTTACTTTCCAAATGTTTATATTTCAGATGACTTAGAGTTCACTATCAAAAATTTATAACAAGGTCAGTATCTCAAAAATTAACATTTCTGACTAAATACTGTTTACAAATTAAATTTAGAGATTTGAAAACTGGGTAGGATTTATACAGTGCCTTTACTGATAGCAGTAAACAAAAGATAAAAATCTTTGCATTCAGGGAGATTACACTTTATAGAGAAGACAGACCATAAACAAACAAAGCCAAAAAAAAAAAGAGAGAGAGAGAGAGATTGTATATATATTACAAGTAGCAGACAACAAATGCTAAGGAGGAAAACAAAACAGAGAAGGAGGACAAAAAAATTGGAAAACAGTAAGAAGCGAGCTATAATTTTAACTAAGATGATCCAGAAAGGCCTCATAAACAATTTAGGTAGGGGTGCATGGCTGATTCAGTAAGAGAAGGGGCTCTTGATTTCAGGGTCATGAGTCAGAAACCCATGGTTTATCTTTATATATAAGCATGATTTAGTTTTTTTAGTTTAAATAATTAAAAATTATTTAAAAATATCCCAATTAGCAAAATATGCCCATAGGCCCTTAATATAACTAGGAAATAAAAAACTACATAATTACAGACTTTTTTAAAAATCAAGGAATTCTTTCTATTACCTACTATGGAAAATTTAGAAATTGTGGTCCCAAAAGGTTAAAAAAAAGTTTTAAGAGAGGAACTCAGAAAGTGGCACAAAATGTAAAAAAAGAAAAAAGTAACTACCTAGGTAAAGATGAAAAAAACATAATTAAAATCACCAAAATCATCATTTTTTAGAGTTCTTAAGTACAAAAAATGTAAACCAATGGGAGCATTAAAGTAATTTGCTCTCAGAAAACAAAGAAATTTTCTAAAATTTAGGTTAGATTATTATATATGTGACAGCCATTGTTTTTAAAAGAGCTAAAAGGAGAAATTCTAGGAATTAATGAACTTAAATTTATAAAGACTGTGTATGAAAAGAACCAGAGTATGTTATATAAATATATGCCAGATCCTAACTTGAATTTTCACACATGCACACACACATGGAAGTGGGGTAGGGAGAGAGAGAGAGAGAGAGAGAGAATCTTAACCAGACTCCACACCCAGCATGAAGTCTGTTATGAGGTTTGATCCCATGACTGTGAGATCATAACCTAAGCCAAAATCAAGAGTTGGACACTTAAGTGACTAAGCTATCCAGGCGCCCCAACACAAATAATTTTTATATCTATAAACTACCTTTTATCTGAATTCCAGTTAATCATTATTATATCTTCTTGATTCATGAAAAAAGACATAATGAGTCTTAGGATAACAAAACTCTGATATCCTGCTAAAGTTATAATTTAGTCACAAACTTGGTGTTTCATATATCTCTCAATCTTTTCTCTTTTTGTTAGTTTTTTGATGTCTTCTTGAGAGGGCATAATAATACCCTCATAGATGTGCCCCAAACACACAAATATTCCTAGTTCCTGGAATCATTCTAATTAGATAAACAGCAAGGTTTTCAAAGTACCATCCTTACCTTTCATCTCAGTTCATCCTGACATTACAGATGTGACTATGAATTAAGAGCAGACAGCACTATTCTCAATTAAAAGGAGAGTGTGCGATGACTTACTAATGTAATTAAAGTGGCATGATGAGGTTTCAATGCCACACCATGCTGGCAGCAGGATTAGTCTCACAGTCTAACATGAGTCCCACTGCTCCGTATCTGGGGCTCAGCAGTGTCCTTCCTGGACTTCCACAACCAACCATCAGCAATTGCATGAGAAAAAGTAGTTGGGGAAAATACCTACATGGTTTATATTCAATAGGCACTTTTGTGAAAGGAAGTCTAAAGTTAATGCATTTATATTTTAAACAGTATTACATCTTACTGCTCCTCAGAGAAGCTCAAAATGTTTCACATACATCTTTTTCATCCTTATAAAAGACTTTATAAATTAGTTCATCTTTCTCACTTTAAATTGCAAGTTTGTGAGACAAGCAGGTAAAACTTTGGTCCATCATATTGAAATTAACACAAAAGAAATCCTTTTTAAATTATTGAATAATCATTGCTTTAGGTATTTCTAAATTAGAAATGGTTCTACATAAGAATATGTTTCCATAGTAAATGGTATTTTTTGCCTCCAAACTAATTACTACTCCAAGTATTATTTACTTATAGGAAGCATTAGATGATACTAAGAAAAACAGAACCCTGATCTATAGAAAACTAAAGCATATTCATCACAGCATTGTTAGAAATGATGAAAATTAAAAACAACCAGGAACACTTGGGTTGCTTGGTTGGGTAAGTGTCCAGATCTTGATTTCAGCTCAGGTCATGGTTTCAGGGTTTGTGGAATCAATTCCTGCATCAGGCTCTGTACTGACAGTACAGTACAGAGCCTGCTTGGGATTCTCTCTCACCCTCTCTCTCTCTCTGCCTCTCCCATACTTACACGCACATGCATGTTCTTTCTCTCTCAAAAAAAATAAACATTTAAAAAAAAAGAAACTACCTGAAAACATTAACCAATAGTGAATATAAAAATACACTTTGGTACTTACATACTACAAAAGAGTATGCAATCATTAAAAAGAATACAACATACCTACCTGGAAAGAGAGCCATGCTACATTAGTTTTTCAAGTTGGAGATGTGGAAGATTGGAGAACAATATATATAATATAAATCTTTTCTATTAAAATAATGTATGCATATGTATGTGTGCATTTTGGTGTATACATTTAAAGAAATCATACCAAACTTAAAACTATTATCTCTGGAAAAGGGTAAATGGTGGCTTTCATCTTAAATCATATTCATCTATGAAGTTTAATTTTTGTTAGCAAACATGTATTAATGATGGATATGGTTGAGGAATGGCCAGAAAATACCTCTCAAGGTCAACAGTCATTTGAGAAACAATTCTGTGTTTTATGAAAAGGCATTTTCTGTTGTACTGAATTTCATGGGCTTCAGGCTTTTTTTGGTGTTTGAATGACATCTATGCAATTAATTTCTCTCTCTCTCTTTATTTTTCCTTCTTCCATTATCCCAGGTCCAATGTGTATTCTTTGTCCTAAGGCTTTTTGTGGTTGAACCATCCAGCTTCCTTCCTTCCATCATTTGCTTAGTTAAAAGCTGTATTTTCTTGGAACTTACACATAAATCGTGATTCCCATTCCCACTGCCATTTTATACATTGAAGAGCCCTGTCTGTGGTTATGCTGTGTCTCTATTATATGAGCTTGGATTTTCTGCATTTCTATATAGGTGTAGCACCAAACACTGAATGAAAAAAAAGCAAGTTGGTAGGGGTAAGACATTCCATATGGTTTATAAATAAGAATCATAATTTGCAAGTGTCCATATTATCTGATAGAGCAATTCTTCTTCTAGGAATTTATTCTATGCTCATGTGTGCAAATTTATATATATAACAATTTTCAGGGAACCATTGTTTGTAATTGCAAAAGACTAGAAACAACCTAAATGCCCATTAGTAGGAGGCTGGTGAAATATATCACAGAGCAGTTCATAGAAAGAAATACTCTACCACCATGAAAAGAATGATGAAGTGGGGTGCCTGGGTAGCTTCATAGTTAAAAGTCCAACTCTTGATTTTGGCTCAGGTCATGACCCCAGGGTTGTGTGACTGAGCCCTGTGTTGGGCTCTGCGCTGATAGGGCAGAACCTGCTTGGGATTCTCTCTCCCTCTCTCTGCCCCTCCCTGCCTCTCTGTCTCTCTCTTTCTCAAAATAAGACTTAAAAAAAGAAAGAATCATGAAATTTCATGCACCAATATAAAACAAGTGAAGTCAAAAAAATGAAATAAAAATCAAAGTGTATATAATAAATCAGTACTTATATAAATAAAAAATGATACACACATGAATCCCCCCTCACACACACAGATACATACACACTTGCTTAACTTTTCATCATTATTTGCTTCTGGCAAGGTATACTGATAATTTACCTATTATCTCTCGTCTCCACACTTCCCTTCTATACTCCATTTTACACTAGGTGCTGGGATTCTGAAAATTACATTTCTTAGTCTCCCTGCCAGCTAGTTTCCTGTTCAGTTCTGCCAAAAGAAGGCCAGTAGCTGGAAATCAAGGGGCAGAAGGAAAAAGAGAAGCTTCCTGCCCCTGGCTCCAGAAGTGAAATATTGCTGTTGCAGCCGCAGAAGCATCAAGAGCAGGGGTGA
The DNA here is from genome assembly GCF_003009895.1 of Hyaena hyaena. NCBI lineage: Eukaryota > Metazoa > Chordata > Mammalia > Carnivora > Hyaenidae > Hyaena > Hyaena hyaena. Next base: position 12,219 of record NW_024082726.1, on the reverse strand, counting down.
TAATTCTGGATGACAGCAGCCCCTTTTCAGAGGGTCTAGTCTTGCCAATGTGGGACCTTTCTGAATCACCCAGACCCACTTCAACAGCATCTCCAACAGCACAGCAGTAGGTTTGAGCCTCATGAGCTCCAAACTTTTCAGAGTATTCCTAAATCCTTTCATACTTATTGAGAACCAATATTCAAAAAGTATTAATATCATAAACAGATAAAGTTAGTTTCTGTGTTAAGAAAAAGAACCGTAGGGGCACCTGTATGGCTCTGTCAGTAAAGCATCATCTTACTTGTGATTTTGCCTCAGGTCATGATCTACGGTTCATGAGTTTTAAGCCCTACCTCAGGTTCTGTGCTGACACTGTGGAGCCTGCTTCAGATTCTCTTTCTCCTTCTCTCTCTGACCCTCCCCTACTCACATGCAAGCTCTTTCTCAAAACTAATAAGCTTAAAAAATAAATCTGTACACATATGTATATGTTTGTTCCTAGACAAAAGTCCTGAGTCTTAATTTTGCTATAACCTACTGTTCCCACTAATTTTCTAAAATCTTCCATGTATAGATGCATTAATATACTAAACTAAATGTAAAAAAGGAAAAAATTACATTTTAATTTTAAAAGTTAACCAAATAGACATAAAACAGAAAGAAAAATCTGTCCATATTTTAAAGCACACAATCCCAAACCATGCTATTCAACATGGTATCCCCTAGCCATAGGTGGTTCTTTAAATTTCTGAATATTCTCAATTGTTCTAGCCACTTTCAAGTGTTCATTAGTCACATTAGACTAGTGGAGAACTTATTAGAAGCACAGATTTGAGACCATCTCCTAATCACAGAAAGTTTTATTCAATAGTGTTGCTCTGTTCTAGAAAGTAGAACTCCTCTCAGAGGCTACACCCAGGTGAGAGACTGGGCTGCTGAGATACACATCCCACTTGTGAAAATTATGCCTTTTATTGGGAAAACTCCCTGATGGATCCCTTCTATTTCTGTTTTTATTTTTTGGCCTAGAAAGGTAGAGGCCCCTGGGAATGGTTTGAAAGTAAAGAATGAAGACCTAATATACTACATGATAAAATAACAAGAATTTAGGAGGCTGCTGATAGTCTCCAAGGAAGAAGACATCTGAGGAGTCTGAGAGGATTCAGAAAAGGAAAAAACGGGAGAGGCTGTGAGGAATCAACAAGACATAAGGCAAATGGAGTCCACAAGAAAACAGTTTGTAAGACATTCCCGGTGGCAAGGAGACCAAAAAACTTATGAATACTTGTGTCTGATATTCAAGTTGATGTTGTTGCCTGCATGGTATAAAGCTGAATACCCTTCAGTTTTCCCCTAACTTCAATAACAATCTTTAATACACAAGAGCAATGAATCAGTGGAGCTCTGAGGCTATGAGAGAAACAGGAAACTTCAGGCCAAGAACAGGCAGCAAGCAGCCACAGGAGAGGCAGTGGGGCTGTAATACTTGGTGGGGGCAAGAATTATAGCAAAAAGAATCTCAAGTACCCTCTCCCCCTGGGAAGGCCTGGAAATGTCAGAGAGGACTTGGGGGAACCTACAATATTAGGGATTAAAGCTGGAGCTATGTCTATAGAAAAGACGACCACACAAGGAAGGATGATTGCAGGCCATCCAAGTGGAGATACCTGGAGCACACATGTGTACATAGCACATATATTTACACTTGTTCTCTAGTAGAGAAACTATGTAAGATAAAAAAGAACAGGTCAAGAATTTTAAAAATAACACTTTTGAGTATGTACTACATGCTACCTCTTCTAATTACTGTATATGCACTAACTCATTTAAACCTCAGCACAACTCTGAAGTATTATTACAATTACCTTCTTTTTATAATTAAGAAAACTGAGTCAGTAGGGGCACCTGGGAGGCTCAGTCAGTTGAGTGTCTGACTCTTGATTTCAGCTCATGTCATGATCCTAGGGTTATGGAATCCAGCCCTGCAACAGGCTTGTGCTGAATGTGGAGCCTGCTTGGGAGCCTCTCTCTCTTTCAGCCCCTCTCCCCTACTTACACTCTCTCTCAAAAAAGAAAGGAGGAAGGAAGGAACGAAGGAAGGAAGGAAGGAAGAAAAAGAGAAGAAAAAGTGAATAAGTAAATAAGATGTAGAACATAATGCAGACTCAGCAGTCTGGCCCCAAAGAAATTGGTCTTACCCACCATTCTATGTCACCTCCATGTCAAAGTTCAAGAAATTGTTTAGGAAACTGTTGCTGTTTTCTCCTTTCAGTGAAAGGTAAACAGAGAGGAAAGAATTTTAAAATCTACTATGTTCAGTAACTTAGCATTCCTAATAAAATCTGAAGAAGCAATCTGTTGGATGTTTTTAAGCTTTTCTTTTTGGCTAACTTAAAGGCTAATTTATGGCAAATAAGGGCTAGTAATATAAACAATGCAAAATTCTTAAGAAAGGAAAAAAAATCTTCTTCTCTGTAACATTCTAATTCTTAATGTTATTTGGTGTGGTCACAAAGCCTTATTCTGAGGCATGATGAATACCATGCAAAATTTCAGGGATGAATTGGAATTGTCTTTGCATAATGAAATGACATAACCAAGAAAGGATAGTTTCTAATGAACTCAAAGTAACAAAAAATTGATAAAGAATTGTAAAGATTTCAAAACATTGTGTTTTTAATTACTTAATGCTGAAGGATAATAAAAGATAAAGCTGAGGAAGAACTCTACACTGAAAACATTTGTAAGGAATTTTCAATTTTGTCCCAGTGGGGGTAAAAAAAAATTAAGGTTGTAGAAACAATAAGTCATAGAAAACAACATATGGTAGTGGTTTAGAATCTATCATGAATTGGATATAACAATGGGCCAGTTAACATAACCTGGGTAGAGAGATGTTTTTATTTCTATCATTAGTTCAACGCTATGTCTTTAACTAGTGAAGAAAAAAAAATAGCTGGGCTAATAGTGCCCTGTTCTTCTGGCTGATAATAAAAGCTATCAAGAACAGTTCAGTTTCTGACAGCCTAGGACCAGGGCATTATCAGAAAGTCCAAATCCATTGAGAGACTAGGCTGCTGAGATACAGTTGTTCACATGATATGTAGAGTTCCAATTTGACTTTCTCATCGCTTCATGCATACAGTAAACCCACACTAAGGAAAGAGGTGGTCGAAGACAGCAAATTCTGGTGCAAAAGGGTTAATCAACATCATAGTCATCCATATCCTCATGATTCTACTTCTTCAATATAGGAACACTGAACATGTGAGTAACTGGAGCTACTTCAATCATTTCCTTTTATCACATTACACAAATAAACAGGTCTCCCTAAGTTTTTCTTTAAGTTCCTTGTGTAACTCTTCTGAATTATGTAAAAATACCTGGGGATAGACTCACAGGAATTGAGATAAGATGGTCCTTTATTTCTCAAATTACTTAAGAAGTGATTCTACAACAAGCAGCCTTAAATTTTCCATATGATCCAAGTGAAAGTAAGAGAGAAATTATTGTTAAACAGGGTACAAAGCTCTAAAAGATGACATTCTCCTTTATTTACAAATCACAGTTGGGAGGGGAGGGAAGGGGTACTGCCATTCACAAAGACACCAGAGTACAAACCAAACAATGTTTTTCTTTTACTTAAAAATCTTTGAAAGCTCCTTTCATGAGAAGATAAAGTCCAAACTTCCTGGTACAGTATCAAAAGTCTTTAGTAGGAGTGTACTATCAGCTTAAAGAGGTGGAGTCTAAGAAAGCATTCCTAGGAAAAGCTACCTCTAAGCTAGTCAGGTGAGGTAGGGGTAGGTGTTAGGCAGAATAAAGCCCAGAAGAAAGAAGTCTATAGTGTATATAGGCAAATAGAAGCAGCTAGGTATTATGAAAACTTACTATGAGAGAGATTACAGAAAAATATAGAAATTTAACCAAATGAAATTATTTTGAACTCTAAGGTGAAGTCAAATGGCCTATCACAAATCTACCTCCAGGCTTCCATTTTAAAACCATATATATATAATAGTTTTATATAAACAATATAAAATGGTTGTGTGTGTGTGTGTGTGTGTGTGTGTGTGTGCGCGCGCGAGTGCGCAACTAAAGATAAAATTCCCCTCTAATCCCATTAAAATCCCCACTCTCAGAAACTAGACTGGCACGTATATTCTTTCAGACCTCTCAGTACACTTCATACTCGTAAATATGTACACACAAACATACATAGTATTGCATCATGTTCCTTTATGTTCAAAGGTTTCCATGTAAATGGCATACTTCAGCTTGCTTCTTTTATTTGAAAACACTTTGGAAGTCTATCTACGTTAAGTCCAAATAGATCTTATTCTTTTATATTTTGGCAAACTTACACCTCAATTTAGCCATTCCCTACAATATGTCAAACACTATACTGGATATTCAGGTAATTAGAATGTATTTTCACAATGCCATTTTGAGTTTGGCAAGGTAGAAAGTAAAGAATGGTTCTCGGAATCACATATACGCATCTCCAAAGTCCAGAAATACTGTATCTTCTTGGTGACAATAGACTGTCTTCAACTTAATTGATTCCTTTTGTAAAATTGAACCAGACTGAAAATTCTGAGAAACTTCAGTTTTGTATTCCAAATGCAGCCAAAGAAAATACAATCATGGTAAACACTTGTCTGAAAAGTCTGACTCTCCTCTGAAAGAGTAATTTCATTTTTACCAAATAGCTCTAGAAATTTCATATATCCATTTTCCATTGAGCTCATGGTATATCAGTACATTATCTAGTTATCTCAATCTAGCTATGCTCAATTCACATGATCCATTTGAGTCAAAATAGCTGAACTTCCTTAAATAAATTAACAACCTTTTTCTTTTTTTTTTTTTTTTATTTATTTCTAGGAGAGAGAGAGAGGCAGCGTGAGCAGGGGAGGGTCAGAGAGAGAGGGAGTCACAGACTGAAACAGGCTCCAGGCTCTGAGCTGGCAGTCAGCACAGAGCCCGACGCGGGGCTCGAACCCGCGAACCGCGAGATCATGACCTAAGTGAAAGTCGGACGCTTAACCGACTAAGCCACCCAGGCGCCCCCCTTTTTCTTTTTTTTGATGAAGTTTAATAATCACTACATCTTACATATTACAATGTTGGTAAGAAAATAATCATGGGAACCCCCAAGGATTCAGCAAGATGAGTCAATTCCAAATGTTCCCTGATCTAAGGAAAGAGATCAGTAAATCTTTTCATTAAATCTCATCAAGTTTTCAACTGCATTAAAATAATATTTTTATTTAAAAAAACTTTTTTTTTGGGGGGGGGAGTGCCTGGGGGGAGTGCCTGGGTGTCGGGCTCTGTGCTGACAGCTCAGAGCCTGAAGCCTGCTTCAGTTTGTCTCTCTCTCTGTTTTCCCCTCCCCCACTCACATTCTGTCTCTCTCAAAAAAAAATATTAAAAAAGTTTTTTTTTAATAAATAAATAATTTTTAATCTTTATTTCTGAGGGAAAGGGCACATACGTGTGAGTGGGGTAGGGGCAGAGAGAGAAACAGCGAGGGAGAGAAAGGATCCCAAGCAGACTCTGTGCTAATAGCAGAGAGCCCCAAGCGGGGCTCCAACTCATGAAACTTGAGATGACCTGTGCCAAAGTTGGACACTTAACTGACCTAGCCACACAAGTACCCCTATAATAATATTTTTAAATCTCCAAAGCTATCTCTGGTTTCTTTTAAATATACTGGGAGTTGGCAGTGATTAAGAACACAAATGTTAGGAGCATCCTTTTTACAGTCTCAATCTCTGCCTCTGTAAAAACCAACAGTGAATGTGGCAAGAAAGGTCATACACACAGTCTTCTAATTAATGATTTAAGGAGATATAAATACACTAAACTTCTGATTTGAATAAACTTTAAAATCCATTTTTATTACACTGTATATATTCATTCTGTGCTAAGCAAGTGACTTCTTGTTTGTTCTGAGCATACCTCTCAAATTCCTTATTTGCGAGTAGGCCCTAATAGTTCACATATACTGATTCGCTAGATAAAAGATTGGAGGTTATGTGTGATTCTCAAGAAGCAAGTGATTCTCAAGAAGACTGTACTCTAGCAAGGCACTTTGGTCAAGGAATAGACTGTCGTGTCCCTGATCTGGTGGAGGTCAAACTAATGGGATCACTAGAGATATTATTTTGACTAGGACTTGTCCCATAAATATAAACATAGGCCACAAATGAGAGCTGTACATTTACCTCTAAATTCTCTATCAACCACATTAAAAAAGAAGAAAATGGTAAAATTAATTTCAGTAATATATTTTATTTTACCCGATATATCTAAATTATTATCATTTCAACATGTGATATTTTATATTCTTCTGTTCACACTAAATCTTCAAAATCCAGTGTATATTGGATTAGTCATATTTAAAGTGCTGAAAAAGCGATATAAAGCTAGTGACCACCATACTGGACAGCACCAATATAGGGAGAACACCAGAAGAAGCTTTGGAATAAACAAAGATCTAGACTTGAATCCCAGTTCCATAACTCACTAAGCTGCATGATATGAGCCAGTTACATAAATTCTCTGAGCCGTGTTGTTCTTATCAGTAAAACAGGAATAATACCATCTGCCTTACAAATTTCTTATACGAATTAAAGATAATATATGTAAAGTACCTTGGCATATTATGTACCTGACATATAACAGAACTCAGTAAAACCCTCCTCATCCTCATCATTATATGAATTGAAGAAGAACAAGTACCATTGCAAGAAAGCTCAAATTCAAACTTTAAAAAATATGAAGGAGAAAAATAGAAAAAGAAACAAAAACTTGGAAAAAGATTAGCAAAGTGTTTTCTAACTGAAATTTAGTCATCAATCCACTACAGCAATCCATACAAAATAAAAACAAACAAAATTCATATCTTCCAAAATTATGAATAATGCCAAAATAAGACACTGCTAAAACTAGAGATATGGTGGTATTTGTCTTTTTTTTTTTTTTTTTAACAAATTTGCTTTCTTGATTACTGTTGCCAAGGCTAATATTAGTTTCTATCTCTATAGGGGGATAAATGGCTAGAAAGTTGGGTAGAAGCTTACTGGCATGAAAATGGGATACTAAAAATGCTTACAAGTAATCGACAAAGACTATTAGGCATACTGATAACTGAGCATTCACTATATAGTATGTAATGATAGTTTTTCCAAATAATTGTTACAGAATATTTGCATCCACTTCTGTAAGATATTAAAATAAAATATAAAAAATAACGAAAACATACCTCTGATAAAAATGTTTGGGCCGATTTCTGAGCTCCTACATGGAGCAGATATTCATATACGTAGAGTGCTAACCTGGAAAATAAATAAAATATTTAAGGAGAAGATGTGAATTCAAAATTCATTCTCTAAATAATGCACATACCTTTTCATTACAAAAATATCTTACACACTAACAGTGACAGAAAATCAACTCTTCCCATTGCTATTCAATGGGAGTTTATACATGTCTGTTCAGAAACAACTTAAACTAATTAAAATAGCACACACACACACAAAAAGCAAATATATCTTTTCTTGACAAGAAACCTCTAAAAGGGGATATTTTCTTGATCATGTCACTTATCATAACCTCATTCCCTTTGTTATACCTAGTATAATTGATTATTTGTAACTCAATATTAGTAATCTCCATAACCTATTCTAATTATTATCTCTCATTATTAAAATAAATGAAGTAAGTGGACTTTTCCAACAACTGTATATTCTTCAATTTTTTTGGTGAATATTAACATAAATTCCAGATATTTGCACATCTCTATGCCAAAATGGGTACTCAAAGTCCATTTTAATATTTGTTCAGGCAACCTCTCCTTAGTCTTTAGGTTTGATTATTAAACCAATAACATATTAGTTTATAAAGAGTCAAATTATCAGCAAACCACAGGATTAAGCAAACTTTAAAACATCAATTTATTCCAAGCATTGGGGTGCTTATAGTTTAAAGGTTAACATAAATTTACATATAAGTTTATCATTCAAATATAGAGTATTAAGAATGCACTGTACCCTTGTACTACTCTCATTATCTTGTGAATTCAGAATTTTAAGCTACACCATGTGGCTCAATTTCAGTTGAGCTGTTAACAAAATATTATTCATAAACTCAAATTAGTCTGAGACAGTATTTTTAATGATATCTTGGACTGATGCCCAGATAGCTCACAACAGTTCAGTTTCTGCTACACTATATTTACCAATATTAAGCCAGGTTTACAGTAAACAAAACAATGTAATAATAACCACAATTCTGTAGAGCTACACCATGTCTCTTGCCAAGTGAATTTCTGATTGTTAAAGACTGATAGCATTTGCAAAAATGAATACTTTCTTCATTTTCATGAAAAATATTATGCATGTCATGAAAAGAGAAAGCTAGTACAAATTCGATTGCTCTGTCCATTTAATTCTTTCCCCGTTCCAGAACTGCCAAATACTCAAAATGAGAATTACTCCGTGGTTACCAAGTACCACAAGAGAATAGATAACTGTTAAAATTACTCGTAGATAAAAAAGTATGTTATTAGAAACATCTCCTAACCTCTTCAAGTTGAATGACACTTCTTAGATCATGTTTCTCAACACTTTTTCTACCATAACACACATGAGGGACATATCTTCCTTTTGAATACCGTATCTCCTGTGGAAATGTGGCTCTTCCCCAAAGTACATAATGAAATGGGAATAATAATATTCCTACAGTTTCAAAGAAACAAACACTACTGATGATTCTTATCATACATTCTTTAAATACACATAACCCACATAGCCTGTCTTTCCAATAACTACTCCTAAATCTGTCACATGATTCTCTGACCATAGTGGCAAATTTCACCTCAAGAAAGAATTATTTTTGAATTTTTTTCTGGAAAGACTGTGAAGCCTCAAAATTGCTTGCTAATGACAGTGCCACCCTACTGCCTGAGAAGAAACTTGGCTCCAAAGCAGTTTCTTCTAGGTGGTCAAATCTTGGGCCTGGCACCAAACCAGTGTTACTGACTAAACAAGAAACCTAGGCCTAAGTCAAAGCCTGAACAATAAGGATGTTCTACCAACTCTGAAAAAGTAGGAAGCAAGTGGCAGAGTGTGAAGCAGAGACACCACAGTGGGCCTTGGAGGTAAGGGAACAGATCCCAGAACAGTTAAGGCCACAGCACAAGTGTTGCTGTGTCCTTTCAATGAACACCATTCATTCCAAGCAAATCACTTCCTCATAATCTCTGCTTTGTAATATTAAAGGGGCTAATATATTTCTACTATGTTTTCCTCCAATTAATGATGTAATAAAGTGGTTATCTCTTTACAAGTGAAATTAAAAGTGACAATCTCTACTCTTTCTCTATGGATCTAAGACAGTGATTATAAAAAATGCATTGGCTGGAGAGCCTGGGTAGCTGAGTTGATTAAGTATGTGACTCTTGATTTTGGCTCAGGTCATGATCTCATGGTTGGTTGTGACGTCTTAAGATCAAGCCACTCCTCATGTGGTTCTGTGCAGAGCATGGAGCCTGATTGGGATTTTCTCTCTCCCTCTCCCTCTCCCCTTCCCCCCTCCTCTCTTGCTCTCTCTCAAACAAACAAAACCATATGGAAGGGTCACAGAATCAATGCAGGAAAGGTGTCTCAAACTGCATAACTAAAAATTCCAAAGCATCTTCTAAGTGGTATGCCTATCCTCCTCCCCTTAGAATCTGTGTAGTATGAGCATATCATCACCAAAAGGGTGATACAGTGGGAAAGGGCTGAAAAAACCCTATCCATAATGCCACCTCATATGTCCAAGTTCTGCAACCTCCCTTGAACAAAATTAATGCTTCCAGGCAGTCAAGACTTATGCTCCAGATAGAGTGGCTCTCCTGCCAGGACAACTCCATAATACATCACCAGCAAATCTCCAATATTTTATTAACTATCACCTCAGGGCATAAGACTTTCCAAATCGATCTCTTTAGCCCTATCCTCTCTACCATGCTCCAAACCTGCTGCTCTAAATTACTATTTGAAGTTCCTAACAAGATACTTGTCTTTTAAACGGATCACATCCAAAGTTAAATTCATCTTCTCCATCTGTTTATAGTACCTGTGCTCACCTTGAACGAAACAGAATATGAGTTGTCAATTCCTCATTTGTAAAATGAGAAGAATGGTTTCTTTGTGGTATTGTTAAAAGAATGAGAGTACACAGTAAATAGTAACAATGACTTAAAATTTCAGCTAATTCTCTCACATCCAGTAAAATATTACCAAGTCATGTACTGGACCTTAACGTCACAATCTCTCCCACATTTACCAGTTCTTTCTATCCTCCTTCCTGCCCCTGAGGAACCAGGAGAAGCCATAGCAATAGCAGAAATGTTTGTTCTAGCTTCAGATACAGGTACTGTGTATTTCCCATTACCTCCCACAATAGAGGCATCAGAGCCACCAGAAATAAGAATCTCCAGAAGGTTCCAGGGGAAAGCCCTGCAGTAAAAACAGCATCTGAACACAGATGATTCCAGAGGGGTGAGGCATAACACTTATCCATCATGCAGGTAAATCATGGCATGGTCCCTTGCCTGGTGGCAAGAGATTACCAAACATAAGACAACATTTTGATTCAATTTCTACTGAACAGTAAAAATTTAAAAATATTGAATATACAAATATTTAAACCATAGATACTCTAAAATTAACTTCATTTTCCTTTTTGGGAATCCTTGAAAAATTTAATTACCTTTGATGAATTAGAGTGGCTATTTAACCTAGTGGATTATAATGTGCTCCAAATACATAAAAAATTAAGAATCATTCAATAACAGTTTATACACACATATACATATGTATACATACTGTACATAGAAAAAGAACAGAAAGAAATGTGAGTTACAGCTACTGATAGAAACATTAATAACAATATGAAGTAACAAATTAAGTCTAACTAGTACAGATGGGGAAAGAAAACCTAAATAAAGCATTAAGACCTATGGCCTACTTAGAGCAGGAACAAACAACCCCACCCCATACCTCTTTCAGAAGGCCTAAGGGAAACATTTCTTTTCTTAGAGCATGGTCCTCTAATTAAGAATCATAATGGTAGTTTTATGTCTCCAGCAAAAGTTTAAACTTTGTGTCACTCACACTACACAAAAATCTAAGATATTTGGCTACATAAAAATATCAAACCTCTGATAATATTTTCTGCAACCATTTTTTCCCAGTTTGTTGTTTGACTTAATTTTGGTTAGCGTTTTGTTTTTGTTTTGTTTTTTTTTTCAGGGGGGTGAGGGGAATCATTTAAAAAATGATTATTCCACAAAAGTCACCTAATAAAAATGGCCTAATGATTTTTAAATTTAGAAACAGTTAAAGTGGATATGACTTTATATTATAGAAAGGGTGTTTTTATCTGGTGAACAGGATTCATCAAGTTTCCTTTATATTACACATGCTAGTTATAACAACATATAATTTACCTTTTAAATTTTTTTAATGTTTATTTATTTTTCAGAGAAAGAGAGACAAAGTGTAAGCAGGGGAGGGAGGGCAGAGAGAGGAAGACACAGAATCTGAAGCAGGATCCAGGCTCTGAGCTGTCAGCACAGAGTCCAACACAGAGCCCAAACTCACAAATTGTGAGATCATGACCTGAGCCAAAGTTGGATGCTGAGCCAACTGAGCCACCCAGGCACCCCAACATATAATTTAATATTTACAAAACTTTTCAGGAATAAATACTATAATATGTACCACATATTTGTAATGTGTGGATAACATTTAATTACACCTCACAATATTCCTGTGCGGGAGATGGAGTTATGAACTGAACTATGTAAGAATATTATTAGCTAAGTGTCTATACAATGAAATGTCCAACTATCAATAAATGACCATGTCTGTCAGCCTGCCCATAATATCCTACATCTATTTTTCAAACTTAGGTCTGTTACCTATTAGAGATCCTGTCCTTCGCACATTATCTTTTTAATATTCCAAAAAGACATAGTGTTGAAAGTGAAAAGCAAGACAAAACTGCCATTCAATATGAGAAAATATCCATCAATTCCAAATTTCAGTGATGAAAACTTCATATTTTCCCATCTTATTACATTTAGCAAGGAAAAAGAAAAAAGATTTATATAAACAAAGTCTTCAAAGTAATAGACTCCCATTTGTAATTTTAAAATTCATTCAGAGAGAGGGCAAGATG